>NC_056743.1:1549293988-1549451708 GCF_019279795.1 Protopterus annectens
TGCAAGAAAAGCCAAACCCTCAACCAGTGTCAAGGCTTGCACTTTACTTTGTTGTCAAAATAAAAGCTAAGTTATATAAAATTTGAGCTGATTCTGCTGTACCATATCATTAAGGTATTTTAGATAAGAAATAATTGTTTTGTGCAACTATCAGAAGAAAGTTAACAAATATGTTTGTGTCTTAAAATCTCAGGACATTTGCCAGGTGTGTGTGTGTGTGTGTGTGTGTGTGTGTGTGTGTGTGTGTGTGTGTGTGTGTGGTTTGTTTTTTTGATGATATAACTGGCCAGATAAGGCTGTCCTGCATAAATGGGGACATTTGACAACCATACATAGGTATAATTGTTATACTCAATGGAGTTTTTTAAGTTGCACTGTTCCTAGTATGATAATAATAAACTAAAGTGGTATGGTGATAAAGCCAGCAAAGCTACCCTTAAACAGCTTACACTCTGCACAAAAGATTTGTTTGAATTTGTCAGTGGTATACTAACATGAGATTTTATTCCCATTCAAGTAAAAGTGGTACAATTGTTTGAGTACTTGAGGGAATACTTCATGTAATGGGAATCAAGGAATTGTGGTTTGGTGACAAACATCTTGTGGTGATGCAGGATGACAACAGCAACAAGGATTAAAACTTGAACAAGTGCAGTGCAGTGCCTTTGTCTGTCCAGCAAATTAGACGGGAGAAAGAAAACTGCACCATATACCACAGATTGTTTATGCAAAAAAAGTGTTGGAATAGACAATAACTTATAGCCAATTTCTACTTCTTCTGCCTTGAAAGATTCTACATTATGTCCAACTTCCCTCTGTACACCTTGTTGGAGTTCGTATGCAGCACTTTCTGAATGTTTCCCCCAATTTTTAGAGTACCCATCAGTCAGGTGCATACATATTCAGTATTATTGGGTTCATAGGTTCAAGGGTTCATAGGTGTGTACTAGGTTAACAACCACAAAGGCCTTTTTAAACCTAACAATGCATCCCAAATCTCTGACAAGTTCTGGTACCCTTGATAAGTGTAAGCAGGGGCTTGGGAGATGAAACATTTACAAGCTTGGGCTTCCATTTACAGGCTGTTTGTGTCCATTAGAGCCACAGGTGCCAAACTGGAGATGAATTTTCTACTCCCCATCCAACTATCTAAGTTGCACTTAAATTGGGTTAGAAAGGAACTCTTCTTCATAGTTTCATATGTATGGGGAGCCTGTTCCAGAGAAGATGCAGTCTCTGTGATACATACCTATCTCTCCAGCAGGTCTTATCTTACATCACAGGCAAGGTTTAAGTCTGTATAATGGGTAACTCTTGTGCTGTTTCGTTTGTGGATATGCAGGAGGTCCATTAAGGTGGGGTCTGACAATGTCTATTATTCCAGGCATAAATCTCCCCTCAACAGCCTGTAGGAGACAGAATACAGAGATAAGGCTTTGACAGAGTCTGCATAGGACATGTTTCTCACTCCCTATATTCTTTTGGTGAGGAACCTCTGTGGACGTTCCAATTGTAGGATGTGTCTAGTCTGGTACATACCAAAGGGGGGCATTGTACTCAATGATAGGTCAAATAAATACATGGGAAAAATGACCTCCTTGGACCTAGATGACACACTTTTGTTTATAAGTTGCACAGCATAGAATGATTCCCTCACTACTGTAGACACATGATGGTCAAAGGCTAGATTGCTGTCTATGTGTGCCACTAAGTCCTTGACTACTGGGTCATCTCTTAGGGATGTGTTGTCAATGTGATAGTTATCAGGCATGGATCACTTCCCAAAGGAAACCTTTATGCATTTCTTGGCATTTAGATTTAGTCCCATGGCTCTGTTACAAGTTGTCTGTGTCAGCCCTTCCTGGAGAACATTAGTGTTAGTGGGAGATTCTATGACTGCTCCTAATTTCCAATCATCTGCAAATTTGGTCATCCTCAGGCCCTTGACATTGGCCTTGACTTCAGAGAAGTAAATGCCAAAAAGGAGTGTTCCAAGAAGTGATCCCTGAGGGACTTTGCTTGTGACTGGCCTCTCAGTAGAGGTGGACTCCCCAGTTCTAGCTTCCTGGGCCATGTCTGTGAGCCAACTGGCTAGCCATCTGCTGACATAAGGGTTTATCCCTAACCTCTTGAGTTTATCAGCATTGCCCAAGTAGGGTATTGTGGCCAGGTCAAGGTAGGCAGTGTGAATCATTTTGCTCTCATCCATTGCTTTGGTGACCTTCTCAAAGAAGTCCATCAAGTTGAGTAGGCATGATCTGTCCTTGATGAAACCAAACTGGGCTGAGTCCAGGATTCCTCTGTCATCACTGATCATTTCCATAATAATTCTTTCGATTGCTTTACATGTGAGACTTATGAGTCTGCAGCTTCCAGGGTCTGTAGATGACTCACCTTTACTCAGAAGGATGATTGTTGTTGTTCCCCATTCATGAGGCACAAAACCTGTTTGGAGGCTACAGTTAAATATGAATTCCAAAGGGTCTGTCTTATGGGTCAGGTTTTATGTTGTTTAGAAGGCATCCTGGGATATTGTCTGGTCCCATCGATGCAGTGTTCTTGACCTTAGAGAGAGAGCAGTGAGGAACTGTTCGCTACTGATAGCAGGGGAAGTTATATTTGATGTATTTCTCGAGGGGAGGCTGAGGGGAGAGAGGTGTATAGTTAGAGGTGAATTTGTCTGCCAGTAGGTTTGCAATATCTTCTATCTCATTATAGGTGGCTCCATTAACAATGAGCTCTGAACAAAATTGAACATTGCCTTACAGGTGGGGAACATAACTGAAGAATGCCTTGTGGTTGTCCTTGCCCTGGGAGGCCAAATTTACTTCAAATTCAGCTCTGGTAGACTTTGTTTGTCATCTGAGTTGTCTGCTTAGTTTGAGGAGAGTGCTTTTATCCTGGTGAGTACTGCACCTCCTAGTTTTTGCCATGATTTTCTTCCTTTTGTTATACAGCCTACTGATGTGATTCCACCAAGGTGGCTTGTTTTTTAAGTTAGTTCTGTACTTCTGCACTGTACTTCTTCCTAGAAATTACAGCTGCCTCAATGCAGCTTTTAACATACTTGCATAGGGTTTCTGTGAATGGTTTCACATAGGCAGTAGTATTCTCAGGGTTTATGGAGGCTTGAAATTTTGCCAGGTTATTACTTAATAGTAGGCAGTTAGCCTTAGAGAAGCTCTTGAACATTCCAGGGCTATATGGGGTCCTGGGTTTTAATTTTACTTCAAAAGAGAAAGTTTTGTTGTCTGACCTTACCAGAGAAGATATTACACTAGGGTGAACAACATTCTCCCATATTAGTGAGGACCAGATCCAGTACGTTTGTTCTCCTGGTCAGTGTACAGACAATCTGGTCCAGGAACTTTGTGTTTACAAAATCCAGGAATCTCTCTCTCCCTGCATATTTCATGTCATATATGACTCCAGTTTAATAGCAGGGTAATTAAAATTGCTGGGTTCCTATTACGTGATCAAACTTCAACAAGTTCGAACCCTATATGGTCGAAACCATATAGTCGAACTTGCAGAAGTTCAAACACGGAAAAAAATAAAAATAAAACATGCAACAATAAACTAACTTTTGCAAGCAAGGGTCAAGCCCCCTGTACCCCCCACACCCCCCTCTCTTTAAATATAGCAACTCCGAGACCGCACTATAGTGCGGAAAGGGAATATTTCCCTTTACTGCACTGTAGTGCAATCTCGGAGTTGGTATATTTAAAGAGCGGGGGGTGTGGGGGGTTCAGGGGTCTTGCCCCCCTGCTTGCAACAGTTAGATTACTGTTGCATGTTTTATTTTTTTTTTTCCGTGTTCGAAGTTTTGAAACTTCGAACAGACAAGTTCTATATTGTCGTGTTCAAAGTTTCAAAACTTCGATCACATAATAAAAACCCAAAGTTGCCCATGAGTATAATATTGGGTTGGACAGTGAGTGTCTCTAGTAAGCTTAAATATATGTTTTGGATTTTCTGGGTCATAGATGGGGACCTGTAGCTTGCAAGGAAGTGGTATGGGATTTTGCTTATGGTGACCTGAATGTGGAGAAGCTCAAGTGCATTGTCCTGTTTGCCCATCCTTGAGGTAAATTTATTTTTGATGTAAATTGAGACACCTCCACCTTTAGTCCCCTTCTACGCAGTAACTGGTCCTAATGTGCAGAAGGCATTATAGCCTTGCACTTCCAGGGGTAGGCTGTCTATGGCTTTAAACCATGCCTCTATCACTGCACAGACATCAGCATTCTCTAGGTTGAGGAGAGCTTGTTAGGAGTGGAGTTATTTGTTTAGACGCTTAACACTGAGCAGTAATACCTTTAGATTTTATTTGTTTTGATTTGCTTTGCCTGAAGTGCTGTCAGTTTGGCATTGCCTAAAAAAGGCACTATGGGAGAAGACAATGTTTTAGTTAATATTCAAAAGCCTAGACAAGAGAGGTGCTGACCATTCGTGGCAAAGCAGTGTGGTCTGTTGGCCATCTCCTTCCATGCTGTCAAATAATGCAGGGTGATAAGATAATATATATTGGGGAATTAATGACGTCCTTGTCATGTAACACTATATGTGCTGTCATACTGCTGATCTCATTTATATAGATGCCACATATAGCCAAATAATGGGAATGCATTTGGTTTCACAGGACCTACATTTTTTTTACCTAGCCAAATATTCCCAATGAAACCTATACAGCATCAGATACTATACATGATATGTACTTCAAAGAAAGTACTAAAACCAGGCAAACCTTACAGTGTTTATTTATTTGTCTGTTTCATTTAGTTAACTGAATAAAAAATTCTTGCTGAGCCAGCTTCCCTTTTTCCAGTGGAACCGAAGAAGATAACTACTTTGTTACAATTCAAATATATCAGTGTTACATTTTATACTTCATGTTTTCTATAAAGAGGGTTAAGGCATACCAAAGTGATTATGTAAATAAAGAAGCCAGATAACTGTCAAAGACAACAAAGCAATTTTGTTAAAATAAACAGCAGTAATATATTAATATATAGTGCATCAGCACTACGATATCACCATAAAGCACCAGCAGGCACAATCTTCACGAAAAATTTAATGTAGCAGCAATAAAGGTAATCCAAAGTACATTAATGCCAGAATCGTATAAATACGTTTTTGTCTCTTAACTTCATCAGATGTCATTACAACACATCCTCCTTGTTTACATACCCTAACGTATTTCAAATCCACCAATAAATGCTGCTGTCTGTGTTACACTCTCATACTTTAAAATCAAAATTTAAAACGTATATATTTTAATATATTAGTACATTTCATATCCCAAAATCACATTGTAAATACAATATATTAAAACCTTTTAATAAATAAATTGAATCTAAAATATCCATATATAAATGAAATGTTAATAAATATTTCTTTGTAAGAGCTCCCTCTGGTGTTAAATATTGGAAACCAGGTAAAACAATAAATAATACAAAAACATTTTTTGTTTAAAAATGCAATTAAAGCATTGTATTATGTGTATACAATTTACTATTATTAAAACAATTAATTATTAGAGCCTAGCTGCCCTTAATTTAAGAACTGGGGCTAGGGATACTGCATCATTTAATCCAGGGAATCTACTGGCTTCCAAGTATATTTGCCAGTATAATTCTCTGTATTCGATTTTTGTTTCCCACATGCCACCTCTTACATCATTAGGAATTTCTTCCAATACAAAAAAATTATAATTCACAGTATCACATTGTATACTGTGTTTGTATAGCGCGTTATTAATGTTCTGTGTGCATATAGCATTTAAATGCTGATATATTCTTCTTTTAACTTTCTTTCTGTCTTTCCTACATAAAACGCTTGACATGCATGCAGAACTAAATATACTACGCCTGTACTCTCACAATTACTATACTGTTTAGCTGTAATAATCTTGTGTCTTGAAGTTAAGTTAATAGACTCTTTATTATGTATGTAAGAACACTGACTACACCTGCCACACTTAAAAGTCCCCACCCTACATTTGTTTGTGATTCTTTTATTTTGGTGGTGGCTTTCCAAGATAGCTTTTATATTGAACCCTCTCCTAAAAATACATTTAAAAGGTGTATCAAATTTTAACTTTAAATCTGTCAATTTACCAAACTTGGTTAATTCTTGTTCTATGACTTGCCGTATAATTTTAGAATCACTGCTAAAATCTGTACTAAAAGCTGAACTATACATGTCCTCATCATTTTTTGTTTCTTTTCTATTATCAAGTGTAACCCCCATATTTATTTCTTTAACACCTAAAATAGGTGCAAATCTCTTCTTTCTTTCTTGTATAACTTCATCTTTAATTTGCCCTATCAAAGTGCCCAGGTATCCTCGCTCAGAAAACATGTTCATTAAATTGTTACATTCTTTAATAAATTCCTCTTCATTAGTAGTCATTCTACTTATTCTGTCGAATTGGCCCTTAATTATCCCTTTCTTTTGATGATAGGGGTGGGCACTAGAAAAATGTAAGATAGAATTTGAATATGTTTTTTTCCTGTACACTTTTGAATTGTATTTATCATCTTTTTTATATATAGTGACATCTAAATAATCTATTTCTTTGTGTCCTATATTATATGTGAATCTCAAAAGTTCTGCGGACTCAGTAATGTATTGATGAAACTCTAAAAATAACTGAAAAGTTCCTGTCCAAAAAAATAACTATGTCATCCAAAAAACGCTTATACAATATCCAACATTCACAGTATTTACTATTTAAAATATATTTCTTTTCCCACATTAAAAGCACCAAATTTGCATAAATAGGGGCACATCTGGCGGCCATAGCTACACAGCTAATTTTTTGGTAAAATTCCCTTTTAAAAAAAGACATCAAAGACAACAAAGCAATATTTTTAAAATAAGCAGCAGCAATATATTAATATATAGGTCTGAGTTGTTGAGTCACATGACAGATTAAAAATATAAACTACCCTTGCATATGAATCTTTGTGAAATCCAAACTGCATTTGGCAAAAATCTAATTTTGATCCAGGCATTCATAACAAAGTTTATGGGAAGACATATTTGTGCCACTGAAATAGTAGAAAGGTGTCTATGGCTAAGCATTTCTTGTAAAATTAAGCTAAGACTTTTAAAACAGTAAACATGAACAAGGGGCAGCTGGGAAGAGAGTGGAAAGAAGGAATTGTATTGTGTGAAAAGAAGCAGAATGAATAATCAGTTCATGCAGTGGTAAAAAGCCACCTAGTGGGTGTGAATATTGGCTCTATGGGCTTGTCACTGTTCACAAAACACGCCAACCCCATATGCAAATGGAAAGAAAGGAATCTGATGCCAATGCAATGGAAGTAGAAATCTGACTGTTTTCTTTTTGTTTTTCTTTTGATGTAGGAATGATGAGTGTAGGAATGATGAAAGAGACTGATGAGCTGAAGAAGATAGTGAGAAAACAGAGACAGTTAAGGTACAGTCAAACTGAAGACCACAGAAGTTCAATAAAGGAAAGACTGACAGAGAAAAAAATGTGTGTGTGTGTGTGTGTGTGTGTGTGTGTGTGTGTGTGTGTGTGTGTGTGTGTGTGTGGGGGTCTGTGCAAAATGATTAAAAGTGCCAAACACGAGGATATAAAATAAATAATAAAAAAAAAAAACAACAGCAACAACAAAAAAGCAAGTCTTTGCACAAGCAGACAAGTATGGGTAAGTTGAGTAAAACTGGTTGAACTGCAGAGAAAAATAAGAGAGAACTTTATTCATGAAAACTGACTAATGAAAACACAGAAGACAATTCCGCAAGGTTGACAGTGCAGAATGGAGAGTCTTGTGGAGATGTAAGAGGGACTAGATGAACTGTTCAGCATAGCACATCCAACAGCTTTGTCACACTATATGAATGTGGTGCATGTCCTGAGCATAATCAGTATGCAATTAATTTGCAGAATGGTTTTGTATATCTCATACTTGAGCTTGGGAAGACAACATCTGCCAAGAGTTAGTTTGGGAAACTCAGGTAATAAGCATTGTACTATGACTATTGTTAGCACATTTTCTTAGTTAGGGGAGGCTCAGATTACCACTTGGATATATGCTGAGGTCAATGGTAGTTTTTGTGTTGACTAGCTGTTTGAGGGGGTTGCCAGTCACTCCATCTGCTGGCAGTATTGCTAGGCCAGATGGTTGATGTTCACCTGCTGTAGACAGAGTACTGGGAAAGCCTTTAGAAGACAAAGAGTAATAGTGTCTGTAAAGGGAGGGGGCAGGACTGGTCAATGAGCATAGACAGGCCAGAAGGAAGGTAGGGAAGGTTGGCATGAAACTCTGATTCCTGTCACTGGGTAGGGATCCAGCATAAAATACCAACTGCCTTTGAGAGAGAACTGCAAGAAAAATGCTGGTCCAGAATGTAATTCATTTCTGACAGGTGAGCTTAGTGTACTAATCACAAGAAGGGTGCATGGGATTCTGTTACCTCTCAGTTTGGAAGTATGCAACCATCAATGCCCATGCGGCTGTGGGGCAGCAAAGGCTACCATTTACTGCAGAGACAATGAGGTACAGGGCTGTCTGCAAATGGTTGAACATACAGGAGTTTTAACCAGTTTGGTTTAGTTCTGTGGTGTAATGGTTAGTATTCTAAACTTCAAAACCAGCATTCTGAGTTCAAGTCTCAGGGGAGCCTCTTGTGTTTTAGGGTTGGGAAGATGACCTAATGGTTAAGGTGTTTGCCTTACAAATGCAAGGTGCAGGGTTTGAGTCTCACAAGGGATAATTGGCTAGGCTTAAAATGGCTCACAAGGGCAGTTAGACTAGTACTAATCTATGAACCTGTATAGTGACAGACTGTGGAAGACATCTACTGGTGAAAGACTAGCAAAAAGGCTAACAGAAAATCTGTAAAAAATGTGTATTTCATTTTTTCTTGGTTTACGTTGATACACCTCTGCTAACAGCAGAAGTGTCTAAGGAACATTCCCCTCCTGCTACATATAACTAGGTGTAATTTGCACCATCTCTATATAGCATGAATACATATGTGGGAATCTAAGAATCACAATCATCCAGTTTAGCCCTGATGTTGGTTGTACACTTGTGAGAAAGTGCTTGACCCTGGCATAAGTACCTTAAGTATAGGATGAATTAGCTTCTTATGTTATCAGACAAATGCTTTACTGTACTGTGTCATTAGACTAGGGCACAGTTAACCAGTCCATATTTTGTTTTAATGCCCATTTCTATTTTTCATGACTTCTGTTAGTTCCACTTAGGTATAATACCGTTCAATTACAAATTGGAATTTCATGTTAGCCTGGATGGGAATCTCTATTGCCATATATAATCTTTAATGTCCTGTACCTTTTCAGTCTTTTTGCTATTGTAGTAATTTCAAAAGTGTTTGTTCACATCAAATCAATGTGTCTAGTGTTAGTCTGCCTACAGTAATATTCTTTATCAACTCAGATATGAACCATTTGAGTAAGACTCGCTTGCTGCCAAGTACTCTACTCAATAAATACAACTGACAGCAGGTTTTAAAAAAGTTGTTTTTTTTTTTTTTTGCAGAAGCAAGCCTCTCTGTACCACCTATGTGTGGGGTCTGTTCCCATATCCCTCAGAGGTTCCAAAAACTTGAGAAATAATATTTACAGACATAGTCTGAATATTCTAGTTTCTTGTACTTGAATGCAAAGATAAGAATTCAGTTCTGATCAAATGAGACACATGCAAGCTACGCATTAAGTAAAAGCCAGCCTTCCTTACCCTACTTGGTTAGAGTATTTTGTACTGTATATTTGTTCTAGTGGTATAGTGCTTTACAATATAATTTTGAGTGGATTTTCTCATATGTAATACTTTCAGATTGCTACTATGGTTTTTGTATCTATAATCAAGATAGCTACAACCCTGCTATGTATTCTTGGAATTGTTACTGTACATATATTCTTTTCACTGTCCCCCTGATTGTCTCAACATACAATGATTCTTAATGGTATCTTTGTTATGCTGAATTTGTCAATTGAATGATTTATTATTTGTAATAGTTCGTTATGATCATTTTAATTTTATTACTCTGAGTAGTACCAATAATTAGTGAGTAATGATACATAAATGCATTCAAAAACAAGTATCATTTAGCTACTCTTTTGATATTTTCTACTATGTAAACACCTATTTTTTTAAATAACTGTAAATATCATATTTACCTATACTTATTTTTGGTAATGGTTTGGATGCCTAACTTATACTTGCATTTTTACTCATGCAATGCCTCTTTATATTGATTATCCTCCAGATTTAACAAAAAATCAGTGTAGGCATCGTGTAGAGCCTACACGGAAGTTACCATGTCCGTGTACGCGGTTCCCCCTCAGTAGCACACCATGCATATTAACTATGGTGCATTGCTGAGGGAGAGCCGTGGAACACAGTTACTTGAATCAGTGTAGGGAGTGTTTGACTGTGTCTGCAGATGAGTAACACACCCCTTGTACTGTCCAAGTGCATTATATCAATGTATTTAATTTTATTTTCACTTTTTTTAAGTTTGCATGGCATGGTGCAGAGCACAGCAATTGACACATGCCACACATCTAAAATTAGAAATCAGATGCATTTCCTTTGAAATGCAAAGGTCAAGTTTAAGCATAGCTTAGCAGGTTTCCAAGGCATGGCATGGTGCTTAGCAGTGCTTAAAGTTAACTCAGAGGTATATGTAAAAGTATAGCAGCATTCCACATAGCCAAGTGGTTAGAGTTATGCAAATAAAACAAAAAATAAAAAACATCACCAACACTGAATTAATCCACACATGAAAATGAAGAAACCATTTAATAAACGACTAAGCACTTTCACCCTGTAACCTCAGGGCATCATCAGAGTAATTTATACATAATAAAAAAACTTCATTTATACTACAATAAAATGCAACACACCCACCAAGCCAATATTTCAATAAATAATTAATTGTATAGCCAATGTTTTTAGTAATAAAGTTAAAAACACTCCAAAAACATTATACAATAAATATGTGCAAAAAATATATATGTATGTATATAAAAACTCATTGTCTCTGCAATAATATAATAAAATAAAATAAAAGAAGTATTAATAAATGCTAAAATTTCTAAAAACATTCCTACAAAAACATGCCTAAAAAACACATTCTTCACCTATCTTTTACTAATAAATACATATCCATAGTAAATTATAATATAGTAAAATCTGTAAAGTTGTTAGTTTCAGAACAGATCTCAATGACATGTTCTCATTAATAGCTGGGGGTGTCGTAGCATTAGTTCTCAATTGCCATTCCAACTCCATTTTCTCTATGAAGTTCACAACAAACACAAATTTATTGGTGCAACAATCACTCTTCAAGAAGACGCTGGGCGGCCATGTTTTTGGTTCATTTGTGTTTGTTGTGAACTTCATATTTGGAACTGCTTGGTCATTTAAATTTAGTTTTTGAACACTAATACATTACTTTTTTGGTTTCATTGAGACGCTCGGTGACCATTTCATTTGGGTTACCAGTTTATATATTCGGAACAGTGCAAACTATATCAACCGCAGTTTTAGCATTTATGGATGGCCTTTTGGAAATAACATAATTATCAATCATCAGTAATTTTCAAGCCCTAATAATTACAACTTTTTGAAGTCCTATTATACAAGGTACTGTGCTTGCAGGGATATCTTATTAGACATTACATACATCAGGGCCGTACAAACAACGCGGAGGCTCTAAGTTTTCCCTAATAGTCTACAGTACATGGACTTGTCATACAAAAAGTCTTGTTGTATTCTCAATTATACTGCAGTTTTTCTATCTTATCGTCCTGTTTGTGGTTTCAGGGGGTTAATTTGAAAATATGTGTATCTGACATTTGGAATACATCTACTGTCATTTGTTGATTTTTCCATGATCAGACAGGCTTTGACATTTAGGATAGGTCCATCTAAGGGTAAAACACCCTATTATATTCTATTATTGATGGTAACCATTACATCTTTTTTTGCAAGAGTTAAATATTGATGGGTGACAGGCAAAACTGTCGGGAATCTCCACCCGAGAACATATCATAACTTTAATCTTTCATAGTGGTAAGCCTTCATGCTCATGTGTTCAATTTTTGTATTATAATATTACCAATCTCAGGATTTCAACCAAAACTCCATATACATACACACATTTATATGTGTATATATGAGTGTAGGCACAGGGCATGTTATATATCACTTATAACCAAACAAGGTTGCCATTTTCTCATGTACAATAATTTTGTTATATTTATATTCATTTTTTTTATATTGCCTGCTGACTCTGTATGTGAAATCATCATAATGTTTTAGCGAAGCGTGGATACTTTATTATTAAGCCTAGGATTTCAATAAAATTCTTATATACATATACATATGTGTATATATGAATATAAGCACAAGGCATGATATTTATTATTCATAATTAATAAGGTTGCCACTTTCTCACGTATAATAATTTTGGTATTTTTATATTTATCTTTTGACTCTGCCTGTTGATTCTGTATGTGAAATCATTACAATTGGATTAATGTTCTAACATTAGAGTAGATATTTAATAAGGACTAGAGCTATAACTGTATGTGTAAATTCTTTGAGCTGTTCTTTTTCTGTTTTTTCCACATTATTATACCTAGATATTTTATACATATATGGGAACACATATTATTGGATCTGATTATCATGTTTGTATGCAATTAGATGGGGTTATACCCTTATTGTAAACATATAAAAATCATAGGGTTCTTCATATATAAGTTACATACCTGATGCTTACAAGTAGGTACATATTTTATAATTGCAGTGATATTTGTGCATTACTGGATATCTTCGTATACTGAAACAAGAGTTATATCTAGGTGCTATCAGTGTGAACCGGTTCCCTTTTTGATGGTCACTTGAATAACAATTCAATTTTGTACATTAGTTTTTGGTATCTGTTTACTATCAGCTGCTTTTGCACACTAAAACAAGTTTGTGTGGGTCGGTTCTGTTTTCTTTTCTGTTCTTGCCTCCTTGCTGTTTACCTGACAAACAGTTCACTTTGGTATATCAGCCTGTGGTATCTGTGTATTACCCTGTTTTGTACTAGATTTCCAGTTTATCGAAAGAGTATCATTTTTTGCCAGTTCATTGGACAGTCTGATCTACTTATTTTTTGCCCAATATATTTATTGGGATTACCCTTAGTCTTGTTGACTATACTTTAGCCATGGATTTGGAGAAAATCCTACAAGGATTATGTGCCGATCGAGATGACATAGGGGTCTTTGGCATAGACCACATCTCAGGCAATAATCCAAATGATTCAGTTACTAATCCATCAGATGGATGTGATGTGGCTTTTCACAACCTTAGTAAGGGTTTAAAAAATCTCAGAGCCAACATCTGGCATCTTAAATTATTTTGCGCATATATCAATAAGAATATGGCCCTGAGGGGTCTCAGAATACGTTTACAGCCATTGGTTAGTAGATCTGAAGAGAGACTAACCACTGAATGGAATTTGGCCTTACAAGAAGCATCTATGATGTTTGTTAAGATTCTCTCCTCATACTATGAAAGAATGATTGATAAAAATTTATCAGAGGTGAAATCAATCTGTGAGGAATGCAAAAAATATGAATCACTTTCTATATATGAAGGCTCAGTAAACAGACTGTCCAAGGAACTGGCAAACTTTGAGAAACAAACAAAAGAAAGGAAAATCAAGACGTTTAACAGGGATATTACAGATTACCAAAGAGGTCTCCCCTTTGAATCACATAGATCTGTTAGATTTATGGATACTAGTCAGGGGGCAACAAAGGGCAGAACTAGAAAGAGACCCAGATCCATCCTCAAAACTAATGACAAATTTTTGACAAGTACATTGGGGGAGGAATCCTCCTACACAGACAGTGAAAGTGCCCGGCCCCAGGAGTCACCCATGCGTAAAAGGTCCAACTTAGCACACCCTTTAGAAGTGGAAAAAGGAGGTGGGGTGGCCGCAAACATAAACATGGGAAGCAGAATAGATTCTGAAGAGGGATTGATAGAAACACTATTGAGATAATTGACCATGAATACAAAAATGTGTAAAATTTGTCAGATGTAATATTGACTAATGAACAAGAAAAGTTACTCAATAAAGGTCTTGGATTTGTACCAAGCTTTTTTTGTAATGAATATAACATTGTGTCTGATGTTATGAGCTTTTGCCGTAATCTTAATCTCAAGTTATTTTTTCAGATCAAATTTCACAAACATCTCAAAGATCTAATGACTTCAGATTCTGCAAATCTCAATTCCAACCCCCCATGAATAAATATGTCTCTATTTTCCAACAATCAGTGCTTAGGGATCTACATTTTCCACACTTTGAATCACAAATTATGGGTCAGAATATTTCCACTTCAGAAAAAATTGCTTTAGTAGAACTGAGAAATAATCACAATATTGCCATATTACCAGCAGATAAAGATGGGGCGGTTGTGGTTTTGAACATGAGCTACTATTTAAAAAAAGGTTTGGAACAGTTATCAGATACTAAATGTTATATGCACATGTCTATTGATCCCACTCCAAATTTCAAAAAAGAAATAGATACATTTTTAAATTTGGCGGAGGAAGAAGGCATCATTACCCCAAATACAGTTAAACATCTTATGGTGATGGACCCCCAGAAACAAATTTTGTACCTGCTTCCTAAAATACATAAATCTATTTCAAAACCACCTGGAAGACCTATTGTGTCAGGTATAGGATCTCTTACAGAACCTTTGTCCATGTTCTTGACACAACATCTCAAACCATTACTTACAGTGGTTAGGGCTAGGTTACAGGATACCACACAGTTCCTTCAAATTATATAGGACACACAACTCGAACCACATTGGCTTATGGGCACTCTGGATGTTAAGTCATTATACACTAGTATACCCCACTGGGCAGGTCTACAGGCACTACAATATTGGTTAGAACATTCCAATATATATCCACCAGGACTCAATACTTTGCTTATATGTATGGCTGAACATGTGCTCAACAAGAATGTTTTTTATTTTCAAGGGAAGTGCTATTGGCAACTTCAGGGTACTGCCATGGGAGCTTCTTTTGCCCCCATATATGCGGATCTATTCATGGCATACCTTGAAGAATGCCTGATATACAACCCACTTCATAATATATACATGGTTGAAATTGATATCTGGCGAAGATACCTCGATGATTGTTGGACGGTGTGGTGTGCGGATTCTACATATTTGCAGGAGTTTGTGGAATATCTGAATAGTAACATTTGGGGAATAGTATTTACAATCACATATGATTTCAATACTATTGATTTTCTGGATGTTACGGTTTATAGGAACAATGACCACACTTTGAGCACCAAAGCCTTTAGGAAATATCCTCAATACAATACCTTGCTCCATGCATCCAGTATGCATCCACGCCACACCATCCGTAATGTTTGCCCGACATAAAATCTCAATTTTTGAGGATCAAACGTATTAGCTCTTCCAAAACAGATTTTGAGGTCGCTAAACTGGATCTTCAAAACAGATTCTTAGAAAGGGGATATCACGAATCTGACATAATATCAGCTAGCAGATAACCAGGATAGAAATATGTTATTAGAGTACAAAAAACGTCAACAGACAAGTGATGAATCTTCACTTAGGTTTGTCACTACATTTGGCAGAAACCGTAATGTCATTAGAAACATTCTTGATTCCAACTGGAATATATTACTAGCAAATGACCAACTAAGAAACCTTTTGGGCACAAAATGTAAATTTTCCTACAGACGGGGTAAAACCTTAAGAGCCTTGTTCTCACACTATAAGCACAAAGAAAGTGGGGGCGCCATCTATAAACAGCTGACAATGACGGGAGATAAACTTTTGGGAACCTTTCCATGTGGCCACTGTGTATCCTGCAACCAAGTAAGTAAATTAAAACAGTTCACCAGTGCCAACACCAGTAGAGTTTACAATCTTAGAGTTTTTGGGAATTGCAGCAGTAGTTGGATCATATATCTGGCAACGTGCCAATGCTCAGCATTTTATGTCGGGCAAACATCACGATCACTCAGGGTTAGAATGGGTGAACACAAAAGTGACATCCAAAACAGAAAGGAGACTAATGCTCTGTATAGACACACCTTAAAACATCATAATGCCAAATTTATGTTTATGATCATAGATAAAATAACTGGAGACAGGAGCAATCAACAAGGGAGGTATAGCATTTTGAATCAGTAAGAAAAATATTGGATAATTCACCTTGGGGCTTTATCCCCCCCCCCGGCCTTAATGATCATCTATAATATAATAGACTATTGGGACTAGGAGATTATAGATGCTTAAATCACCAGAATCATAGTATATGAGCTATGATTGGGAAGAACATGAACTTATTAGATTTTTTCTTCTAAGTATGGTTTGGACTTTATTGGTTTATGAACTATTAGTCCAGATAAATAAATATTCATGTTCGTGTTGTATGTTATTTCTTTACATTACCATAGGTTATTGTTGTGTTTACAATTTCATTAAGTGCCTGGATATAATCTGGGCTATGTATTGGTAAGCTATTGTTATTGTGATCAGCTGGTGGATTATTATTTCACTAATCCATACTATTACCCCTAGCATTTAGCTACATGTTACAAACTCCAGTTTTGTATTTATGACAACACTGTTGCCGACACAGGTGGGGAAAATTTTTTCATTTCCTTCAATATCTGTGTGTTTAGATAGTATACTATTCTCATATCTTATATACTTATAAAATAACACATTGTTGATGGATATTTATTTCTTTTCTTAATTACTCTTTATTGTTTACTATTATTTATATTCATCATTTCCATGATATGGTTTTTTTTTGGTTATAACATACATTTATATGATTCTTTCATATATAGTTCATTTGGATGGTGATAGTAATTGTTGTGTACGGCTTTATTAATCACATTGAGAAACCAGCCTTAGGGTTGGACCATACCACATTTCTATTGGCTGGTGGTTTCTATAAATATTTATGAGAATTTGTTCATTATTATGCTTCTTCACTGATGAAGGCTAATAAGCCGAAACCGATTTGAACTGACATTAGTAGATTCCTGTGGCATTATATGCCCTGCTAATACTTATTCTTGAATAAAGGAGTTATTAGCTGCATATGCTGGCCTCTGGTGTTTTTTCAGTGAATGGTTCGGCTGAGCATACCCATCTTGAGAGGCGTTTAGTTTTTTGATACTTGAATTTCATACCTGTGTGTTCAACTGTCACTGCAGTCTCCTATAAAACTGTACTATTAATACCAGGTCATATATTAGTTCCAGGTGAGGTCTAGTCAAATATCAGTCATGAGGTCATGCTTTACTATTAACAGTAAACTTTATTTTGGGGCAAGTGTTTTACTAGTGTTATGTATTATAATGGTTGCATATTAATATATCTTGTTAAATACCTATGTTGTTGGCCTTATGCCATAACTGTTACTGGCATGCTGTTAATATACTGACTGTTATATTATTTGTTGTTGTGTTCCATATAATATGCATTGAAATGTGATTGGGTTATTTCCAATGTTCTTGCATGCTGTTATTACTAACAATGGTTTTGTTCATAACTAACCTAAATGTATTGCTTCACCTTCATAACCATAGCATGTCAGGGTAGGCTGGTTCCTGCTGATCTGTCTACCCTACCTCAGCTAGCTGTGGCACTAGGTACCAGCATGTCTGGGACCTAGGACAGTGGTCCCCCCTCTGCTGGCCCTGCACCACCTTCGGGTAGAACCACCTCAGGGGATGGGGCCTGTACCCCCTGGGAGTGGTGACAGAGGGGCACCAGTCTCCCAAGATCAACTACTAGCCATGGTGTGCAGGATAGTTCATAGGAGCTATGAATGACGCCTGCGTGAGATTGATGGCAGACTTGACAACTTGTTGGGGCCTGTTGGTCCTGGGGCCCAGCCTTCAGCACAGCTACCTTTGGGGCAGAGAAGAAGCAGTGTTGACTGCCCATGGGTGGGGAGCTCAGTCATGCTGCTGCCTTCTGGAGGCACATGCTTCTTAGATTGCAAAACACCCTCCCCATCCAAGCCTCATGTGTCAAACACCGGCCCTGTCTGCTGTCTTGCCTGTCTGCAACTGCATCCTTTCCTACCCGGCTTACCTCTCCATATGTACCTATATCCCTTCCCCAACATTCCACTCTCTCCTTAAAAAAAGGGCATCTGTCCCGCAAAATAATGTATTGCCCCATACATAGCTCTCCATTTGGCACACGTAACCACTGGACACAACTAATTTGGTCCAGTTGGCTTGACAACACATTTATGTTGTCTTAACCCCTCTGTCTGGGGTTTGAGAGTCTAAATTTATCCATAAAATCTGTCAAACTGCACAGCCATTGCTGTTCAAGAAATGGAAAGCTATGGCTCTTCCCTACACCCATCCTGCACATCCCTACCTGACTTTCAGTATGTTTTTCCCCCTGCTTGTTCCCTTTTCACCACTGTTCTATCACTCCCTTTTTCGTAATGTAATAAGTAAGAACTGGCAAATGTTAACAGATGAGAACATACGGAGAATCGTAGGTGATGTACCTAGATTTTGCTACAAGAAAAAACCGAATCTTAAACAATTACTTTGTAAGGATTCATTCCCTAAGAAAAGCATCCCTGTGATCAGTAAAGCAGGTACATTCAGGTGTGGACACTGTAGTATATGCAGCTATATATTATCTATCCATCTATATATATATATATATATATATATATATATATATATATATATATATATATATATATTGAACATCCTGGGACAGACAGATGTTATACAACTAGAGCCTATGTTGACTGTCAGACTAAGAGCATAATCTATGTGGCAAAGTGCACAGTATGTGCAAGTTTTTTTTTTTGTGGGTAAAACCAACTGCCTATTTAAAACTTGAATTCAAGCACATTTGAGAGATATCAGAAACAAAGTAACCACCAATGCCTTAAGTAAACATATCATTTCAAATCCTGGACATGACTTTCGATTTATGGCATTGCAACAGGTATGCAGTAATCCAAGAGGAGGAAATATTAAGGAATTTACTGAGCTTGAAGAGAGTAAATGGATAGCTGACTTAAGGGCTGATAAGCATCCAGGATTGAATGATTTACTTCCCCTTAAGCCTATGCTAAGGTGTCACCTGAGGAGCTGATTATGATTGGTTAATACCCTCATTTAATGCTGCACTCATTGATTTAAACCAGATATGAAGAAGGCTTTATGCTGAAAGAGCTCATCTCATTTTATTGTTTTAACTTGTTTTTAACCTCTTGATATTAAAGATTTATATTCTAGCCATGATATCACTTACTTGGTTTGTTTTCTTATCAAATCACTTTGTCCTAAGAGTGATTTTACTGGTATTGCTGGTTTTTATTACTATTACCTGGATGTAGCTGATGTGCATGTTATACAGGGCCTGGATTGTCTGTGTATGTTATTGTGGGTATGTGTGTTGTGCATAGGATCACAGATGAGAAGATGTGAGACATGTAATACAGCTGTGGATCCTCATCTGTATAAGTCTGTGTGGATTACCATACATAATAGTGCAGGTGGTACTGCACTGCTTTTGACTTGCTTCTCACAGGTGAACAGGAGGGTTGGAGTGTCACCCCTCATAACCTGATGTTAGTGTCTCATTGGACTCTGATGATGATGGTGGTCATAGTGAGGCACAGGTGGGGTTGTTGCTGGCTGAATCTGTCCCAGAGTTTGACATCCCTCTTCTGCCCAATTATTCCCACATACAGTCAGTATGCCCACACATACCCAGTCACCAGTGGCCACAGATATTGGACAGTCAGAGGGTGGTGACATAGTACAGGACAGAGTGTGAACTATGGAGTCAGTGAGTATAGACACTGGCCATAGCCAGACAGCTGGCGAGGTCCCACACAGGCAGAATGACACGGCTGCTCGAAGGAGGACTGCTGCCCATCCACTTCCTGTTGCAGGTGTCACATCATGGATCACTCTACGCATGTTTTGGGCTATTATGGAGGCAAGGACATGAGCTTAATGCAAAACCAGATGGATGCTTAGGGTTATGGATGCAGCACAGTCTGTGATTGCCTCCACCACATTGGTGATGCCATGGAACATTTCACTGATGTAATGGACAGACAGTGGGCTCAGATGGTGTCTGTGTTTGAGCGCACACTGTGCTGGAACATATGGTTGGGGTTGGGCATCAGACACTTGGATGTAGGCAAGCAACACCAACTGCTGGTTATCCACATGGTTGTACACACTCATGTTTCTGTAGTGGGAGCACCTCCAGTGCTACAGAGGGAGGTGTGCTGTCCACATCATGATGTGGTAGGCCATGGGCATGTGGTCCTGGATGGTCCTGTGAGGGGCACAGGCCCAGCAGACAGCAGTCACCGTCAGGTACTAGTACCACATCTGACCTTGGGCATGGCGCTGCCCGTGCTACTCATGGAAGATCCAGTTCCTGTGTTTGTTACCAGAGATGGTGAACTGTCCACTCTACCATGTACAATCCACAGCTGTCCACTATATGCATGTGTAGGACTAGCACTGAGCTTGACTGTGTACATGCACACACTCCAACACCACTTTCTCATGCAGGTCACCTATAGACACACACAGCACCACTTCATCACCCATGTCACCAGCACCCCTTCCTGACTCACACACATGCTGTCAACTGTTTGGCTCAGCCTAGGCCTCTGGCACCACCACACCACACCCTGTGTGTGTGATGATACCTTTGCCACATCCCTGCCATCCACGCCATTGATGCTGAGACATACATATATGTGTCTGATGCACAGGGTGACCATATAACTTTACATGTGTTTGTGTAGTGCAGTAGTGTTATGCCATGGCAGTTGTTGTGGGCCTCAACAGGTACTGTATGCTGGTATGTGTCAGGAGTATACATCAAACATTGTGTATCTTTGTTCTCTGATGGTACACTGGCAGTAGTGTTACAAAATGACAGGTGTGTTATGGAGCTGTGTATGTTTTTGTCCCAGGAGTCTGAATGGTGCAACTATGGACACATGGTGGAAATACAGTGGCACAGGATGGCAAGGCAGCACAGCAGAGATATGATGTCAACAAAGTATGCCAGTATATGTGCATGGTTCCCTAGGTGCATATGTGTAGAACATTGTGTCAGGACAATGAGGACAGTCAGCGTCAACATACTTTTATACCCTGTTGCACACTCTACTACCTCTGATACATGACACCTGGGTAGTCTGCACGTACAGCTGTAGATGGTGGTGGACATCAATTATGCTTATGTAGAGGAGGGCAATTTAGGGTCAGTGTCTAATCACAGGACCATAAAATGCATAAACAATGCACAGGAGTAGGCCACATGGGCATGTTTTAGTGCTCACACACACACACACACACACACACACACACACACACACACACACACACACACACACACACATTCACACACACACACATTGAATGCTGTGAGAGTAGAACCCCTACCTATCTAGCCTTAAATGCTATAGCTCACAGTACTTACCGTATGCGCCACACTATTTATCTGCAACTACACCATCAACCGATGCCCTTAAGGTGGATGACATCAGCAGGCCTTGTAGAGGAGGGCATTTAGAGGCCAGCAGCCAGTCACAGGTCCAAAACTGCATACTATTGCATGGAGACAGCGCATATGAGCATGTCCATAGTGCTGTGAGGGGATATATTGATATACCGACAAATGGAGTTAGAGGATGTGAGATAAGAACTCCTACCTAACTAGTATTTCACACTATAGCTCCCAGTACTTATCGCATGCGCAACACTGTTTATTTGCTACTACATTGTTAGCCAGTGCATTTAATGTGGAAGGCATCAACAGACCTTGTAACAGAGGCCACTGTTGAGGCCAGCAGCTAGTCAGTGGGTGTAAAAATAGAAGTTATGTCCTTACCATAACGTTCCATGTGGAGTGTTCATCTCGCCTTTGTTCTTACACATGGGTTCGGAGCCGATCCTCGGCTCCGTGTCCGCCGCTTGCAAGCTCTGCATCGAGAAGAAGCTCGAGACAATCTAATACCCACAATCCCCCTCTGCCTTTACCTCAGATCTAGTTTGCAAGCAAACCAGTAGCCAGAGAGAGCACACTCATGCTTACATCACATATGCACAGAACTAAGAGTCTATATATATATATATATATATATATATAGACACATACACATATATATACATGTCAACTATATACACAACAACTGCAAAGCAGAAGCAGAATGCCCCAGGCCAGGCACCAAAAACTGAACGTTCTTCCTAAGGGCGGGAGGGTGGGAATGTAAGAACAAAGGCGAGATGAACACTCCACATGGAACGTTATGGTAAGGACATAACTTCTATATGTGATAGTGTTCAATCTCGCCGTTTGTTCTTACACATGGGTAGCGTCCCTAGCTCCTTGTTCCTGAGGAACTCACGGAAGGACGTTCTTGAGCACAGTGGAACCAAAGGTTGCCCTGTCCCTAGAAACCTTGTCTACCTTATAATGAGAAATGAATGTATGTGGCTTAGACCAAGTAGCAGCCGCACAAATAGCGTCTAGTGGTAGGCGGGCTGCATGAGCCAGGGATGTAGACACTGACCTTGTGGAATGTCCTTTGGGTTTGTGCAAAAGTGTTTGATTTGAAGAATCATGGACATAGATTATACAATCCGTTAACCACTTAGAAAGAGTTCTTTTGGTAACCGCTACTCCTTTCCTATTATCAGCAAAGGCTACAAAAAGTTGATCAGTTTTTCTGTGATCTTTTGTTCTATCCAAGTAAAACCTTAGCTGTCTGTGAACATCTAATTTGTGCAACATATACTCCATTTTGTTGGAGTGATTCTTGAAGAAGGTGGGTAATTCAATGGACTGATTAATATTATTAATAGAGCAAACTTTAGGAAGGAAGGATGAATTAGTTCGAAGAGAAACTCTGTCAGAGTGAAAGATCAAATATGGGTGCTTAATGGAGAGAGCTTGAAGTTCAGATACTGCCTAGCGGATGTAATGGCTACCAAAAGAGAGTCTTCCAAGACAAAAATTTCAATGGGCAAGAGGAGGCTGGTTCAAAGGGGGGCAACATTAATTTAGATAACAATAAATTTAGACTCCAAGGTGACGTAGGAGATCTAATTGGTGGTCTAATATGAAAAGCCCCTTTTAAAAAGGCTTTACAAAGTCTGTGGGCCATAACAGGAGCCCCACATTCTTCCACATGGAAATTAGAAATGGCAGCCAACTGAACTCTTAATGTGGCAGGAGAAGCACCCTGATGGAACAAGTCTGTTAAAAACTCTAATATTTTATTCAAAGGAGCTATAAAAGGATCCAATTGCTGTGTATTCGCCGAGAATACAAATCACTTCCATTTACTAGAATATGTTTTAGTAGTGGAAGCTTTATGAGAAGCCACTAATATATTCTGAACTGCAGGCAAAAGAAGATCAGACCTGGCTAAGTTGGGAATTGGAGCAGCCAAGCTGCTAGATGGAGGGACAAGAGCGGGATGGGGAGCCCCTGACGAGTGAGTCAATAGATCTGGCTCTGGGTCCAGGATCCAGGGTCCCCGAATGCAGTGTGTCATCAGGAAGGGGAACCAAATTTGACGAGGCCAGAATGGGGCAATGAGGATTATTGTCCTGTGTAGGTTTCTGGCTTTCTGGAGAAACTTTGATATCAGAGGGAAGGGAGGAAATGCGTACAGGAGTCCCGGGGGCCAATCGTGAATCAGTGCGTCCCTGGGGACTTCCCCTGGAGGGGGTAATAGGGCAAAGTAGCTCCTGCATTTGGCGTTCATTGGAGACGCAAACAGATCGCAGGACGGCTGGCCCCACATGCGAAAAATCTTTTTCACAACTGACTGTTTTAGGGACCACTCATGCGGTAACAGAATTGCTCTGCTCAGCCTGTCGGCTATGACGTTGGATGACCCCGGGATGTGCATTGCTATCAGAAAGCGACCCGTGGACTCCGCCCATTGCCAGATTCTCATGGCCTCTCTGCATAGCTGATAGGACTTGGTTCCCCCTTGCTTGTTTATGTACCAGACTACCGACATGTTGTCCGTCTGAACTGCAATAGTTCCCAGAGGAAGAAGGGGAGCAAAGTGTTGCAACGCTAGAAACACTGCCCTCAACTCTAGAACATTGATGTGCAGATTGTACTCTAAATTGGTCCATTCGCCTTGGACTGTCTGTCCCTGAAAGATGCCCCCCCACCCTATCAGGGACGCGTCCGTGGTCACCGTAACTGTAGGCGTGGGTAGCACAAATGGTCTCCCCTTGGAAAGGTTGCACATTTGGAGCCACCAGTTTAGGTGTGTTTTGCATGTGTTCGTTATGAGAATCTCGTGTGTTAGAGGTAGTTGTTGGAATGACCATTGCGCAAACAGTAGCCATTGTAGGACTCTCATGTGCAGTCTTCCCAAGGGTATTGCTATAAGAGAAGCCGACATGAGTCCCAAAACCTTCAGTACCAGTTTTGCTGGGGATTTCCTGGGCAAGAGAAGAAGACGTATGTGAGTCTGAAGTGAAAGTATCCTTTCTGGAGGAAGTCTTAGAATTAACTGATGTGTATCTAATTCCGCTCCTATGAATAAGATACTTTGTGATGGCTGTAGTAAGGATTTTCCGAAGTTTACGGAAATTCCTAGGTGAATACACAGTTGAAGAGTATAGTCTCTGGCCTGTACTAGTTGATGCTGGGTGGTGGCAGATAGGAGCCAGTCGTCCAGATACGGAAACACCTGGAATCCTTGGCGTCTCAAGTGAGACGCTACCACTGCCATGCATTTGGTGAAGACCCTGGGTGCTGAGGTCAGACCAAAGGGCAGGGCTCGAAATTGAAAGTGACTGGCACCCAGCCGGAAGCGCAAATGATCTCTGGATGCCCTGGCCATTTTGATGTGGTAGTATGCATCCTTCAGATCTATTGAGCACATCCAGTCATCCTTCTGTAAGAATGGAAGGATCGATTGAAGCGTGACCATTCGAACTTTTCTTTCTTGACGAAGGTATTGAGGTCGCTTAGGTCCAGAATGGGCCTCCAGTCCCCTGTTTTCTTTGGAACTAAAAGAACCTTGAGTAAGTCCCGAATCCTTCCTCGTCCGCTGGCACTGGTTGGATGACTCTTTTTCCTAGCAGCTCTGAAATTTCTATAGCTGCTGCCTCTCACAGATGGGGCGGTACATCTGGGAGTCTTTTCTTTGGAATGGGATGGGATAGAAAGGGTATATTGTAACCTCTGGTAACCACGCTTTTACCCACTTGTCTGTAGTTATGTTTTGCCAGGCCTGAGGGTATAAAGCTAAGCGACCCCCGACTGCCTCCAGAGCAGGACAGTCGGGCCTCCTCTCAGGAGTGCTGGAAAGGTTTACCAGAGAGTGTATCCCTGTCACCTTGATTCTGCGGACCCCCTCTGCCGCCAGGGCGGCGTCTTCCACCTCTGCCCCTCCTCTGCCTCTAGAAGGGCATCACCCTGTGTGCCTGGGAAAGATCCTTGGGGTTTTCGAAACCACATTTTTCCACCACGTTGCCCTTTGGGGTACGGTCTGGTTGGGGTGGAAAAACGGACTCCGACAGCAGAGTCTTTCCCTCCTGCTCACACCGGGTAAGGGTCTCCTTTACTTTGGGGCCAAAGAGAGTGGCACCGTCAAATGGGGCGTTAGTAAAGGAAGACTTGAAGGCTTCCGCAAATGAACATAAGCGCATCCAGGATTGTCTGCGAAGAGCAATCGCTGAAGCTGCTGCCCTACTCGAACCTTCGGCTGCGTAAGAGATCAGCCTCATGGACGAGTTCACAATGGATGTAAGGGTATTAAGTTGCGCTGTCACTTTCTCTGAGACAGCAGCATCTGTAGTACCCTGGAGGGTATCTCCCAACTCTTTGACTAGATCCCTCTGTAGTCGTGTAAAGTGGGTCAAATAGTTCAGGGATCGCATGGAAAAAGCCGCTGAACTAAAAATGTGCTTCCCATACCTGTCCATAGTCCTAGAATCTTTATTAGGGGGATGGACTGATGAGGAAGATTCCGACATCTCCTTTTTCGTGGCCGCTGCCACCACCATAGCGTCCACTGGAACTCCTTTTGTTAAGTAAGACTTGTCCTGGGGTGCAGTGATATACTTATTGGGTTTCCTTGGGACTGGTTCCACTGTGTCAGGAGCCTCCCACGCCCTTCGAGCAATAAGTTCCATTAATTCGTCGAAGGGCGGAGTGACCCAGGAGGAAGAAGGGCGAGCACCGAATGCCTTCAGCAAGACTGACTCATCCTCAGAAGAGGGGAGGGACTGCCAGTCACCTCTCTGTTTCAGGATCTCCAATATATCAGAAAAAGAGACATCTTCTGAAGGTGACTTAGGGGACCCTTCTGACTCATCTAAGTCAGTATCGGATGTCAAGGATTCTTGTGGAGAATCCAAGTGTCTCCTCTTACACAATCTTTTCCTAGGGACTTCTTCGTGGGGAGCATCCGAAGAAGCCTCCGAGGAAGAGGGGGCACCCTCCAGTGGTGGCTGAGACACCGGTGCTCGATTCTTGGATGTGGCCGTGGGTGCAGAGGAGGATAACGGCCCTTTATGGGGAGGAGAGGTTGCTTCTACTGATGTGGTTGTCTGGGTAGACAACACCTTCCTCATCAGATCGAAAGCCCCGGGGCCCGAGTCGAAGAATCTCCCGGTTCCGAAGAAATGGGAAGAATCCCTGAAACAGGCACCGAAGGCATCGACCCCGAGGACGGAGCCGAATCGATCCGCGCCGAGGCCCCGAGGGGAAGGGTCGGAACCGAAACGTCAGTTCGACTCTCGGCCCCGGAACCAAGGACAGATCGTCGGCTCCGAGACTCCGGTACCGGGTCTGACGGAGTCGAGGTGAGAGGAACAGACCGAGAGAAGGATGGTTCTGGACCCGAGGGCTCCACAATCAGAAGATCAACCTCTTCCGGCTCCAAAGACTCGATAGGTCTCGGAGGAGGAATGGGTGGAGACAATGGGAGGCCTTCAAGTTTCGACACCAACTGGGTGGAAACTGAAATAAGTTTGGATAGGGCCGAATGCTCCAATAACTTCTGCACCACACGATCCACATCGACATCGGAGAGTTTAGAAGAACGGGTCGAAGGAACCAAAGACGGAGCCGACCTCAATAAAGTCGAGGGAGGGAACTCCATCACCGGTTCCAAGACTCGAGGCTCAGGAACCGACACCAGTTGAACACTCGGCCCCGAAGTCTGTGGAACCGGTGATCTAACTTTACTCGAAGAGCTCGGAGCCGATGACTTGGGCTCCGACGTCTTCGATTCCTTCGAGGATTTGGATGCCTGGTCTGAAGCATCCAGAGCCTCCTGAAAGGAAGGTTTTAACAACCCTCTGTCCATGAGTTTCCTGCGCCTATCTGTCATGACCCTCCCACTAAAAGAGTGACAAATTGAACAGTCCTCTTGTAAGTGGAGAGGGCCAAGACAGTAGACACAGGAACTATGGTTGTCAGTAACTGACATTTTTGGCCACACTGACAACGCTTAAAGCCTGATTTAATTTTGTCAGACATTTTCAGTAGAGAGAAAAGTCAAGTCCAGTATAAAAGACAAATCCAATGTAAACAAGTCAAATCCGATGGGTATGTCAGTCCGGTTGTCAAATTTAGAAGGGGGTAGTAGGCCCTGAAAACTCTAACCAGATAAATTAAATTTAACGGTACCGAGAATTCTACCTACACACACACATACACTAAGTATACCTAAAGGTACTTTCAGAACAACTTTTTCTAAAATATAACAAAAAAATAAAGTTATATCTTATCTGAAGATGCTCGAGCTAGCTCCCAGCGATGCGAACGCAGCAGCGGCAAACTAGATCTGAGGTAAAGGCAGAGGGGGATTGTGGGTATTAGATTGTCTCGAGCTTCTTCTCGATGCAGAGCTTGCAAGCGGCCGACACGGAGCCGAGGATCGGCTCCGAACCCATGTGTAAGAACAAACGGCGAGATTGAACACTATCACATTGCATAACCATTGCACACAGATAGCCCATGGGGGTTTGCCTGAAGTACTGCAAGAGGATACACACATACACACACACACACACACACACACACACACACACACACACACACACTTGAATGCTGTGAGATTAGAGATCCTATCTATCTAATATTATACACTATAGCTTGCAGTACTTATCACTTGCGCCATGCTGTTCATCTGCTACTACACTATCAGCCAGTGCTCTTAAGGTGGGTGACACTAGCAGGCCTTGTAGAGGAGGGCATTTAGAGGCCAGCAGCCAGTAACAGGGCCAAAAATGCATACCATTGCAAGGAGACAGCACATATGAGCATGTCCATAGTGCTGTGAGGGGATATATTGATACACATGCACAGAGTTGGAGAATGTGAGATTAGAACTCCTTACCTAACTAGGTATTACACACTATAGCTCATAGCACCCATCGCATGCATCACAGGCTATATCTGTTGTGTATGCTGATGCAGGCCAGTACTTGTGGAGTACACTAAATGGCCTTGTGTTAGACAGCATGTCTGGTCTGCAGAGTGATACTGCTTGGTACTGTTATTGTATCTAGTGTCCTAGGGGTGGGATACCTGGTCATATCCCTGCTGTGTGTGTGTACACCTACCAGTCTGACCATATGCGGCTGTTTGCAGTTGGATAGGCAGACATGTGGCTAGGGACAATATGGCGTGTCCAAGGAGTGAGTTGCACCCATTGTATATTACACCACATACGTACCTATGTCTGTCTGCAGGGTGACAGCTCACAGGTTCAGGAGTCTGTGGGTGAGTGGATTATGTACTGTTGCAGCCTTGGTCAGGTGCCATAAGATGGCTGTTGTGATGTGTATGTGCAGATAACCCCAGCAGTCAGGGGTATGTGGGAACATTTGTACATCCCTGCCCATATCTATCTCAATCTGTATAATAGGGTTGTCTCCTTAAATGTAGTTGTGTGTGTCAGTAATGTAAATGTGTTCTGTAGATGTATGTGTGGAGTTTATGTATCATTGTACTTTATATAGTTTTATATATATATATATATATATATATATATACATCTTGTTATCACAAGATATATATATATATATATATATATATATATATATATGTGTGTGTGTGTGTGTGTGTGTGTATATGTGTGTGTGTGTGTATATGTGTGTGCAACATACTGATCGAGACACTAATCAAGAGTGGGTGTGATAGGGAGAGACAGATTACTAATGGACATGTTTTGCAAAAATGACTTAGTTGTTGATTTCAATATACGTTTTGTTTTGGATTCTTCTGTACTCTGTATTTGTGATAACAGTATGGTTGATAGTTGTACGAATGAAGTATGTTTGGGTAGTGAGAAATGCAATCAAGACTTTGTTGCCCCTTTAGAAGGGGATAATTTTAAACAGCGGTCTGAAGTTACTCTAAATGTTACTGAGCCCAATGATGAAGAACATCATGATTATATTCCAAGTGTCAATTCCGAAAACGGGATTTTGTATAACAGCAATGAACTTGGAACTGATATAGAAATCAGTGTAGGTGAATCACCCAAACAGTTATGTTCCATCGAAGAGGTAGGGGAGCCTAAAATGAAATGTGAAGTATTAAAAAATGGGGGCTTTATGATATATAATTATACTGATATGGACATTGGTAAGGTCCATTTTGAATTATTCAGTAAAGGGACTAGTTTTGTCCCGAGTTATAGATTAGATATAACCCAGTTATTGGTGAACTTAAAGCTTTACACAAGAAAGTTAAATTTGCACCTGTATTTTTCAAACCTAGGTGTGAGGTTAGTAAACCCCTGCTTCTCAACTGGTGCAGCAGTGATGAAGAGAAAAAGTATTTTTATGCCCCCCACAAATGCTGACATTAACATATTCGAACAAATGGTTGAACGTGATTTTCGTAGACTATGTGCACAGCAAAAACATATACAAGATAATTTAACTTGCGAGGAGAGAAAGGTTATCAATGATCTTATGGTGACCAATGAGTATAGATGCATGCGCCCCGATAAGGGGGGTGGGATGGTCATCATGAGCAAAATGGATTACAATGGGGCCATGATGAAAATGTTGAGTGATGAAGGTACATATACTAGAGTGTCAAGACATGAAATAAACAGGGCGTACAGTAAGATTTATTTGTATCTTCTGGATGCAATTTACCAAGGAGCTATTAATGAGGATGAATTTGATTTCTTGAGTGTCAAATTTCCCAAATTACCTGTTTTATTTGGAATTCCGAAGGTCCACAAGGGTCTTGAACATCTTTCATTTAGACCCATCGTGTCGGCAAGAGGCTCTAAGACAGAACCTATGGCAGCCTTCGTGGACCAACTTTGTAAGAAAGCAGTTACAGATGCATCACACATTATTAAAGACTCCTGGCACTGCCTTGAGAGAATTAGAGCAGTAAGTGAAATGGATGTAGAGACCTATGGTTTCTTAACCATAGATGTAGTGAATCTCTTTTCAACTATCCCCCATGACGAGGGTTTGGAATTATTCCAGGATAGTTTAACGAATAGTAAAAGTTTTGACTTAGGGAGGCTCAATATTTGTTTAGATTTCATGAGATTCATTTTGACAAGTAACTACTTAATATTTGAAGGAGAAACTTACCAACAGACCAATGGGGTGGCGATGGGGGCCCGTTGTGCCCCTGTCTTTGCCAACTTGGTCCTATTGGCATGGGAAAGGAGTTTTATTTTATCATCGGTGTTTAAAGAGCACATAGTATTATACAGCAGGTTTTTGGATGACATCCTAATTCTTTGGAAGGGCACAGAAGATGAAGTTATTGATTTTATGACATACATTAATCAAACTACAGAGTTTTTTAGGTTTACATACACATGGAATGTGACATCAATTAACTACTTGGACATTTGCATTTCCAAACATGAAGGTAAGCTTGTAAGTAACATTTATAGAAAACCGAGTTTTTCCAACTCAATGTTACATTTCACTAGCTGTCACCCCTTCCATCAACGGAAGGGTGTGATTAAAGGGCAAATGGTCCGACTTTCTAGGTTGGTCAGTAACGACGAAATGTTTAAGAAGGAGATGTACACCTTGATAGGCCTATTCATTGAAAGAGGATATCCCCTGAACTTATTGCTTAAAACAAAGAAGGAAATCTATAGGAAAAGAAGGACGTTGTATACCCCTATATTAGAGGGTTTGGACAATATGGCACCAATGCAAGGTAAAAACAAGGAAGTGGTGGACATTGAGGGGGACAGTCTCACCTTTGTGTTGAAGTTTAACGACATGGCAAATGAATTTTGCAATAGTGTAAGGATTAATTGGAATCACTGCATTATTGAACAAACAAGAAAATTGTTGGGAGGTACCCCAAAAATTGTCTTTAGTCGAGGAAGTAACATCAAAAACATGTTGGAAAGGGAGAATAAAGGTTACAATAGATCTAGGATGAGCAAATGTGGAAACTGTAGTGCTTGTAGATTTATTGCTGAAGGAAGTTACACATGTGTGGGTGGTTTTGCACGTACGTTGGCATGTCCCGGCTTGTGCAATTGCAACACAAGGAATTGTGTTTATTTAGCATCATGTGCTTCTTGTGATGCCTACTACATTGGCATGACTACCCGTAAGTTACGGGAAAGAATTTGTAAACACCTTAGATGTATAAAGAACAAGGATGTGCATAATGCTTTATATTTGCACAGTGGAGTATGTATCAACTTTACTAAATTCTTGTTTTTCATTATTGATAGGGTGATGCCTTTTACTCCTGGTGACATTAACAATAGGGTAGCAGTTTTGGAATCTGAGTGGCAGATGAGATTAAATGCCACCAGATTCCCTGGTCTAAATGACCACATTTCTTTAAAACCACATCTTAAATTAAGAGCTAGCATAATATAATGAGCACATTGTTGTTTAGGCCATTAGGTACTAAGTATTTATGTTTTGACGTTGTGTCAGAACTTAGGTAGGGTAAACAGACATGTCTTTCATAAAGTGTTCAAAAAATAATCAATTCAAAAAATAATCAATTTAAGTCATTAATTAGCTTGTTTATTTATCATGTATGTCGCAACATCACATATATTTGTTTGAATAATGTTGGGGTTGACATTAATGGCATGATTGCGTACTTGGATATGAGTATATCAATGACTAAAACACCTTCAGACCGCATAATGTGTTTGAATTTTTGAATTTTGAATATATCAATTTTTTATTTATATTTTTTATAATTTTTTCACTTGTGTAACTATATTAATGTACATAGTTATATTATAACTTAACAATTTATTATTATTATCATATTTACACTATGTTTATATTCATATTTATTCATTTTCTATGAAAAGTTTTTTATATATACAAATTTTCATTTTTATCTGTATTCACAACTGTTCAAATGTTGCTGTTCCTATTTTTATGGAGATATTCCTTTAAGGAATTAATGGAACGGTTAATTCATTAATTGAGTGATTCATGACGTTTGGTTTGCTATTTAAGTATGGATGAATTAGTGTTTCAACAGACTCTGATGATACCAGTTTACTGGTGAAAGCGCTTAGTCTGTATGTTCTTGTTGGAATAAAAGGATTTCATCTTATGCTTTGGTGTTCCTGCATCCTGAAATTGCTGTTGTGGACAACTGTCTTTTTTACTCAGTTGTGGATCCTGGTTTGGTTTCCTGTTTTTCGAACATTTGTACATCCCTGCCCATATCTATCTCAATCTGTATAATAGGGTTGTCTCCTTAAATGTAGTTGTGTGTGTCAGTAATGTAAATGTGTTCTGTAGATGTATGTGTGGAGTTTATGTATCATTGTACTTTATATAGTTTTATATATATATATATATATATATATATATATATATATATATATATATATATATATACATCTTGTTATCACAAGATATATATATATATATATATATATATATATATATATATATATATATATATATATATATGTGTGTGTGTGTGTGTATGTGTGTGTGTGTGTATATGTGTGTGCAACATACTGATCGAGACACTAATCAAGAGTGGATGTGATAGGGAGAGGCAGATATATATACGTAGCTGTATGTCTGTACAGACATATGTCCACATAGCAGGTCTTTGAGCAGAAGAGGCAACAGACATGAGCTCAAGTTAGCTAAGTGTAGGTAGTACTTACAAGATGACCCCAGACCAGACCTACTTGTACTCCTGTCTGGGATTCTGTGTGCTGCAGCCAACTGACTGCTGGACCTGTTTCCACAGTCCAGTACCTCCCTGATATTTTGTCCAAGGCATTCCCCAGCTATTTACTGAACGTAATATGTGACCCATACCTATCAACTGTACAGATTGTAATGGAATGTGTAGAGTTTTGTATCATATTTTTGGTACGTTTTACATAGCATTGTGATTTTCTGGCACATTAGGGGTAAAACATTATAGATTGACATTAGGATATGATGAGAGACATTTGGGTTACTTTTTCCATGCACATCAGTGGATTCATGCTAATGCAAGACCTGTTATTCTATCAATTTTCCACATTTGTCTGGCCATTAGTTAATTGCTTTGTCCAGATTCCCTTTAAGAGATATGATGTGACTGGGGTACATGATGTAACATCATACACAGGGTGACAGTCTTCATATCTCTCACTGTACATGATTTTGCAGAATGTCCAGCATTCTGCTCCATATGTCTGGTCTGTTCCTCATACAGTTGTGTTTATCTGGTAATATACTATTAATATGCTGTTAAATGAAGTCCACTGAATTGTTGTAAGTACTGACAAAGTTATGCGATGACCATTACATACTGCAGCTAATCTGATCTGTTGCAAGCTGCTGTTATACTAGCCACCTTCTAGGTTACTCAGAGCATACACAATGTCTGTAGATTTGGACTTCTGTCCCAACATTTTCTCTGGCTGTGTCCAGCTTCCTTGCAGTAACAGATTACAGTGTTATGACAGTCTGTGGAACCCCTACCATATGAGTAACTCACATGTAAAAGTTGTAGCCAGCTTTGAACCATCAGCATCATCAACCATGTTAATATCCTTAGCCCAGTGAACCACACCAGCCTCCAGACAATGATTCCTCACATTATCAACAGCATACAGACATACACTGTGACCCCTGTGTTTTGTGGGAAATACAACATGTGGCCAGGTTATTTGTGACAGCTTTGGAATTCTGTGGTCTGCTGATATATCTATCCTTGCAAACATGCTGTTACTGCAGTTGTATGGGAACAATGATGTGCTGGGGGTAGGAGACTCTGGCATTGACAGTGGTGTGTCTGTCCTATGACCCCACTGTTTGGCATTTCCTATGCATAATGCAGAGGGGCTTCCAGTCATGTGGCCTAATGCATCTTATGGGGCACCCAGTATTAAAGAGAGTACCTGTTGTCCCAAGTAGCTATTAGTTCTCTGCAAGTAGCCCCAGTAGCCCATTCTATTCCCTTGCATACATATGCTACCACAGTCTAGTGCCACATACATTTGCTGTATAGGATAGTGACTTACCTTGCGAACACAGTGGTTGCGAGACCTGTGTTTCAGGGCTGACTCTGTCTGATACATGCAGTACACAGCCAATATATGGTTAGGTACAGGTTGTGTGGTCTGGCTGGAATCCTTTTTACTATGTATACAAGTCAGAGTGAGGTGTCAGTCCCTAGGACCCTAGGTTGTCAGTGCATGTGCTATGCATTGTCTCTTGGCCAAGGCCAGGGCACACTGGGCACACTCACGTCTGCTTATAGGGACAGCCTCAGGGGTTTCTCCTCTGAGTCCCCCTGTGGGTGTGGCTGTGGGGACCTAGGCACTGGTGGTAGTGGGGCTGTGTATCCTTTCCCTGTGATGATCCTGCCGCAGCTGTTTCTGCAGGATTATATTGTGTAGCATAGCACATACTGTGAACATCTGTGCACATGTGGCTGGAGAGTACTACAGGGCTCCACCAGATATATCTAGGCATGGGAACTGTGACTTGAACATCCCAACCAAATGCTCTATGATGTTTCTAGTTTGTGCGTGTGCCTCATTATGGCATTCCTCGGTGGGTGGGTGTGCATTTCTGATGGGTGTCATCATCCACCAGTGCGTAGCCAGCATCCCCCAGTAGATGGCCACATGGGACGTCCCCCCTGGAAAACATTTGGTACAGCTGTGATGCATGCCAGATATGGGAGTCATGATAACTGCCAGGGCTGCAAGGACACGCATTCATAATAATGCCCTGGGCATTGCACATGACCTGGCAGTTGATGGAGTGATACCCCTTGTGGTTGACGTAGACTTTACCCTCCTCACTGGGCGGTGCTTTGATGTGTATATGAGTGCAGTCTATGGCACCCAGTACCTCAGGGTAGTGTGCTACATGGTAGAAGAGTCACATACTGCTAGCCCTCTCCTCAGGGGTGTGGAGTAAATAAATGTGCTCACTGGCATGTGTTAGCATGGCATCCAGGAACTGTTGAAGTACTCTGGATGCTGATGCCTGTGAAACCCCCATCATGGCCCCAGTGGGTCTTTGGAAAGCACCTGTAGCTAGTATCCTAAGGGCTACACATACCTTTGTTTCCACTGGGATGGGTTCCCCTCTGTTGGCCCTTGGTCTGAGTTGAAGGTGGCAGAGCTCGGTGAGTTATTGTAGCATGTCCCTGTCCACCCTGTAGCCCTCTACAATCTCCAGCTCATGTAGCTCCTAGAAAGTTATCCTGGACCTGAACACTCTTCTGCTTCTCACTCCAGGCCTAGTGTCAGCAGCATTATCAGCACTGACATCAGCATCTAGCACATACAGATGTAGCAGAACTGCAGCAGCCCCTAACATTGCTTTAGTTAAAAATCAAGCGTTTATACTTCACTGGTGCAGAGTATGGGGGTGAAATCAGATTTCAGGGTGTATGTAACTTTTCTAGGGCTCTGCTGTTGGTACAGCCTGTGTGATTGGATACCTATAATGCATTCCACCTGCCAAGTGCATCATTATCAGTGTTTTAATGGCCCAGTTTAAGTGGTACAGGCTTCATCAGTTATTTATATATGATTGGCTTTCCCAAGCAATTTTATTTTTTAGTTTTCTTTTTTTAAACAGCCTTCCCTGCTAAGCACTGAGGTACAGCGCCCAAACCAGTGCCACAGACATAAACAATACTCAGCACTCAAAGGACACACCCCCATAGATGGGCATGCTCAGCACAGCAGTGTACCGCACAGACACACTCAAACTAGCTGAAACACGCACACCGAAGTTAAACATAGCTTAGTAGTCACTGGACAAACCCCCTGCTCAGCTCAGTATAGCGGTGCGCAAACAGGCGCTGCTGAGCTCCAGTGTGTTTAAAGAAATACTGACACACCCCTTTTGATGTCAGTTACTTCTTCTGTGAACACCAACACAGTTCTGTGGCTACACGGATGTGATCTGCAGGCACGGATACCCATTTTTGCTGTTCAGTAACCCAAGCTCATTTGCATACAGATCCGTGCACACAACCAGGAAACCACACTATTCCAGACCCTCCCTCCTTAGGAACCACAGAAATCTACCATTGTACTTACTCCATGCAAGGCCCTATAATGCATTATTGTGACATTTTTTTGTTTGTTTTTACACGTTTAAATATTTTCTTTTTGCATAACAGTGTGTTTGCACACTGCTGCGAGCCATGCAAACATAATATGAGTATTAAAAAAAATTATTATTTTAAATTATTTTCCATTACTTTTTGGACACACAGGGCATAGTTTTGCACATATCTATGCCTGTCCTTCTAACTGGGCTTTTACAGCCCCTGTTCACTTTTTTATCTCATGTACAGGGAATTTTTCTTTGTACACTTCGGACACCAACACGGAGTCTGCATTAATGCCTATCTGCTTGCTGGATCACTCCAACACCCTCTTTTACATGCAATTCACCTGCTTATGAGGTGATTTGCATGCCACAGACACTTCCTTGTTGTCACACTCATGCACTCCCCTCAGCTCCATTTACTGGATTGCACGGCTGCTTACTTCTGTGTAAGCTCTGTGCCACTATGCCTACACGGAAAATTAATACGTGTAGGCTTTATTGAATTCCTCCCGATATCTTTAGTGCCTTTAGTCAAGAACATGGCTAAAATTGATCTACTCAAGCCAGGTTTAAATAAATAATTAAATAAATGAGTTAATAAATAAATCTGTTTTACTTTATCAAACTACTGGAATGCAGATACTGTGAAGCATCTTGTTAAATTGCTAATATTATATAACCATGCCATTCATATATCTTCCACTATGATCCAGTGTGAAAATCATTGTCAGAACATGGGCAAAAATGATAAAGAAACCTGAATGGAAATGAATAATTTCTAAGTGGTAAATTAAAATAAGAAGCTGGTAGTTTCTCGTCATAAAATCAATTGCCATGAGAAATACAAAAATAAAGTTACTGTCACTTTCTCCTCATACATCACATATCTACATTGTATGACTAGTAATTTAAGTAAAAATGAACTATCGGTCAGTATTATCAGCTACTTAACTAGCTGTTTATCTTTATAAAAACTTTAAGAGCAGTAAAAAAGGCAGTGGATAGATAACCCTCTACACACATAAGTACTGATACAAATACTGTGTCATCATGTGATCCATACAACCAGATGTAATGCCTCTAGCATAAATGCAGGATAGACACACTATTACACCAGCTGCATGGATCACAAGTAATGTTCATAGAACTCAGAACAACCGTTTATTATGTGGACTCTCTCCCTTATATCTCTTCCACCCCCCCCCCCCACACACACACACACACACACACAAAAAACACAGATTACAAGTGAGATGAGAGATGTGAAGAGCAATTTTATTTCATCAGGTAAAGTAAAGCAAAAACAAGTCAGGAATGCTGCAGGTATAAATACATGGAAATTCATTATGTTTATGGTACAATATGGAGCATAATCATAAAAAACACTCGAACAGTTTACAAAGTAAGCAAATCTCGGACTCTGGAACAGCATATTTTTATTGACTAGAATGCATCTTATTTTTTTGGAGATATGTGTAACTTTAGAAGGTCACATATCAATGGCGACACAGTGAAGGATCACAAAATCTCTCCATTTATGTTCTTTTATGTTATGATTACATGTTTTGGTATTCTTTCTTTTAAGAAATGTCCTTAGTCTCAGCATTTCTTTTCTGTACAGTCAACTATATATGTGTACAAAATGAGTTCCAGCATTTTCTGAGAAACCTCCTTACAGTAGTACATCCTACTAAAATACCCATTTTGCTCATATTTCATATTCATTGACTGTCATTTCTTGATATCATCTGCTTGTGTTTGTTGCTACTTATCTCTGACAACACAAATTTTGATGGGGAAATACAAACAGTGTAGTCATTTTGTGTGTTATCTTGTTTTGTTAGCATATTTATCTTAAAGTGCACTGAAGACTCTGCTCTCTGGGGTAGATTCTAGAAATCCATGTATAAATTACTAGTCAGAGAGCTTTACATTTCTAATGCTGCACTATGCCTTAAAGTACCTTGAAGAAGAACCAGAGTAAGGCCATTCCATCTACACTAGTGTATATAACTATGACAAAAATCAAAATATAAAGACTAATTTCAGAAATAGTCCCATCTAATTACAATAAAATTGTCTATGTCTGCACACTGGTGCAGTGGTTAGCATTGCCACCTCTTAGTTCTTGGTTCTCCAGTTTGGTTCTCAGCCGGTTGCCTTCTATGCAAAGTCTGCACATCCTCCTTGCATGAAAATGTGTTTTTGCTAGGTGTTCCTTGTTCTTTCAACATCCCAAAGACATGCAATAGCTGAATATGTGATCCTATAAATTATTAATAGTTTTGTGTGTGTGTGTGTGTGTGTGTGTGCGTATGTGCGTGTGTGCATGTGTGTGTGTGCGTGTGTGTGTGCCCTTTTGTGTTGAATGTGTTTGTGTATGTCCTGCAAGAGGAAGTATTGTGTTCAGTATGAACTTCCATAGCCTGCACACACCTAATGTCAGTATAGACTACAGCTCATTCACACCTCTGCACCAGATTAAGTGGGTAACTGAAGGATGAATGAATGGATGAATAAATACACAATTACTGCCAGGATGTGTGCTGCTAGGCAATACCTGATGTTTCAGGGGCAGGGATGCCCTCTTCCATTAGGATATCTGTGTGCAGTCTGGCATAACCCAGTATCACCCCCCTGCCATATATTATTACTTGGTGATCAGATAATGCTTCTGTGATTACATGAATGGTGCAGTGCAAGTGGAAAAAGAAACTGCAAACAGCCAAGAGCTCCAGATATTAATAATACTATTATGGATATTAGGTGACTTAAGTTATTTGAGTGAGCAGACCAGAAAAGAGTAAAATGTCAATCACAATCAGCAGAGAGTTGCAGAAAAATATAACATATCTGGGGTAGATTAAGCCTATCTTGGAAAAAGTCCAATGGCAGCAGTCCCTAGTGTGTGTACTGTCAGTGAGGATAAGTGAAAGGACACCCTAGGAGTCCCAAACAGACCACTAAGTTGTGTCATTAGGCAGGGTCACTGCAATTAATAGAGTTCTGCAACGCTGCAAGGACTGCAAGGACAGCTACCATAGAAACACATGCAGCAAAGCTTGGGGAGTAATTCATGTCTCTGTATAAGCGGACAAAAATAAACAATAATGACATCAGACATATGATCTGTTGCTTTAATTCAGTCTATTATACAGTCTTTTTGTAGTTACTGTAGTAGTTCAGTTCAGGTCAGGTGAGGAGGACAAGCCCAAGCAGCAGAGAGTGATATGATGATTTTAGCTATTTGAGTGAGCAAGCCCCCCTAAGTAGCACTGCTCAGTGGGGTCAGTGACGTCAAATTATTGCACTATATGAAGTACCCACTGTAGATCATTGTGTGTATTGTACCTAGTCAGCCAATGAGCACGTGCAAGATCAGTGACATTTTGTATAGTCAGTCAGAGTGAATGCAGGCATGAATGGAAATGCACGAGTGTGTTTGAAGTAATGAGTCAGTCAGTTAGCTTACGTATATGTTCCAGTTACAGCTCCTGATGTGTTTATGTACAATAAACAACTTGAACTCATCACAGTGTCTCAGTGTCTTATTTGAATACGACAGACATGCGACATGGTGTCAGAAGTGGAATATGAAGCTGAAGCAACTTGCAAACCATGAGGCATGCAGATAGAACTGGAGGAATATAACAAGAGCCAACTTGAAAACTGGTCAGCAGTTATTCGAAGGTACCTAAACTCATTTAAATGATTTTTCATTCACCGGACAAGTGTTGAAGCATTTGAAATGTTTGAAATAATTACTGAGATAAACCAAATGTCTGCAATGGCAACATACTGATAAAAGTATTTGAAATAAATACAAAAGTTACTGGAAAGCATCACCCAGACTCTGCTACAGCTTGCTGTGGGAGAAAGGTTAGTTTGCTTTTTATTTCTTATATTTTGTATTACTTTACTGTCTTTTTCTATTTTGTATACTGTTATTTGTTTTCTTTACACTTTGTTTTATTTGTATTATGCTTTTAACTGCATATTAAAACTTGAAAAGAGACCACAGCTCTGTCTCTTGTGAGTCAGACAGAAATTAGAACAGGTCAATTAAGGATTCACACATAAGTTAGAACAGGTCAGTTATGGCTAATCATCTGTGAACTGAGGAGGGGTGGAGCTAGGAACTAAACCTTCTATTTAACAGGTAAACATACCTCTTAACCTCTTGGTGCAGGAAATCTGGGCAAAGCTTGACACAATTGGGGGACAAAGGCTAAAAAATAGGGACAGATTTTTTGCTCTTATAAACTTAGAATGTTGCTAGAGTAACAAGGTTTTTGTTATCTTACATTTTCTGAAGGCTTTGAAGTCTGAAACTCAAATATGTCATTATTTAGTGACTTTAGTCCTCAGATCATTCCAGTGATTTGCCAGAAAATCACAAATGTTATGAAGAATAGACCAAAAATATGAGGCAAAAATCTGGACAGTCTGCAAAAATCTGGACAGTTGAGAGGTATGAATAAAACATTTCAGAGCTTTACTGGAAAGGCTCGCCCAGACTCTGCTACAGCTTGCTGTGAGGGAAAGGCTAGTTTGCTTTTCATTGTTTGTATTTTGTATTACTTTATTGTCTTTTTCTATTTTGTATACTGTGATTTGCTTGTATTCTGCTTTTAACTTCTTGAAAAGAGACCACAGCTCTGCCTCTTGTGAGTCAGACATAATTTTTCTCACCCCCCCCCATTACTGATGTGTTGTTAAACACCATTGTGTTTATGAAATAAAACAAAACTTCGGACTCACCATGAAAGCTAATTAAAAAGAAGAACTTTAATGAACAAACGGTGAGCGCTTTCACGTATTCAAAGATATGCTTCTTCAGACCATAACATTAAACAAAAACTGTGTGCTTATATATAGTCAAGTATCCACTTCATTACTACAATTAAATAATTAAGCAATCAATCAATTGGCCATTTACAAAAATAACATTCAATGCTTTGTTCCTATAGCAAAGTAAGCTTTATCTGCTTGTATACAATAAATGAATGCATTCATTTAAAACCATTAAAAGCTTTAAAATTCATGCCATATACTAAAATTTTTTTTGCCATTTAAATAGATATATATAAAAAAGTTAATAAATTAGTATATAATTTATATTAAAATATGTAGGAAAAAATATATATAACTAAATTAAATAATACAAAATCAACTCAACTATATAATAAATAAACAGATAAAATATCCACACTGGACATTATTGTCAGCTCTACTAAAATATATTTTATCTAAAGATTAAATATCATAACTTTACTAGCTCTACACAAATTCAAAACATACCATTGTGTTTATAGTTGCCAGCCCTTTATGTTAATTTGACCATATATCTCGTTTCCTCTCTGCTTTTACTGGCTGGTGTAAGCACAAAATTATCATTTTGTGAAATCACTCCCCTTCAACTATTTTAATGTATTGGCCATCCTACTGTATTTCATAGTACCAGAATACAAAAGTGCCCACCCCCTTTCAATCTATCTTACTCTTTTAAAAATAGTGGCTCTCCACTAAAACTTAACTTTTTAGACAGGTAAAGTTTTAATTACCCACTATCATTTCAACTGCTTAGTGCACACTGCAGTGTTTAGGATAAACCATTTTTTCATCTTAAACCTTTAAGCATCTATTGCAAGACCACCAGTTATTGGAGAGCCCACATTCTGCCTCTCAGTAGTCATTTTGGGATTAGTACTTCTGTTTTCTCCTGGTGAAATAAGGAGTACATTGACATTATTTCCTGGAATGGTGATGGACAGGTTGACAGATGAGATGAGATCAGACAGGAGTCCCCGTGGACTACGATGTTTGCAGATGACATTGTGATCTGTAGTGAGAGTGGGGAACAGGTGGAGGAGACCCTAGAGAGATGGAGATATGCTCTAGAGAGAAGAGGAATGAAGGTCAGCAGGACTAAGAAAGAATATATGTGTGTGAATGAGAGGGAGGATAGAGGAATGGTGAGGATGCAAGGAGTAGAGGTGGCGAAGGTGGATGAGTTTAAATACTTGGGTTCAATAGTTCTGAGTAACGATGAGTGTGGAAGAGAGGTGAAGAAGAGAGTACAGGCAGAATGGAGTGGGTGGAGAAGAGTGTCAGGAGTGATTTGTGACAGACGAGTACCTGTAAAAGTGAAGGGGAAGGTCTACAAGAGGGTAATGAGACCAGCTATGTTATATCGGTTGCAGACAGTGGCATTGACAAAAAGGCAGGAGTTTGAGCTGGATGTGGCAGAATTAAAGATGTTAAGACTTGCACTGGGTGTGACGAGGGTGGACAGGATTAGGAATAAGTACATTAGAGGGTCAGCCCAGGTTGGAAGGTTTGGAGACAAAGCCAGAGAGGCACGATTACGTTGGTTTGGACGTGCTGAGGAGGGATGCTGAGTATATTGGGAAAAAGATGCTAAGGATGAAGCTACCAGGTAACAGGAAAAGAGGAAGGCCTAAGATAAGGTTTATGGATGTGGTGAGAGAGGACATGCAGGTGGTTGGTGTGACAGAGTAAGATGCAGAGGACAGGAAGAAATGGAAACAGGTGATCTGCTGTGGCGACCCCTAACGGGAACAGCCGAAAGAAGATGATGATTGACATTATTTCCTGGAGACTGCTGATCACCAGAAAGCCTAACTGCTTCATAGGTGACAGGTTGGAATCTGTGCTTATATTCTGATCCTGGTGAGAATAGGAGCATAGTGCACTGTTTCCTGACTGTTTCTGGTTGGAGAGTGTGTCTGTGCATAATGTACCTGATTTATCTGGTTGCTATACAAGGCATCTACTAGATAAAGGCTACAAGCCTACAGACCTTTGCATCATCTGGGACAAGACTGTAGATCACCAAACAGGTTGTAGCCTGCTTCGCTTCTTGGGACTGGTGCTAACATTTTGCTTCTGGTGAGAGAAGATGCAAAGGAGTATTGTATCCCAACAGAGTGAAGCTGTGCTGAGACCAGCATTAGTAGTAGCCAGGCAGTAGCCATTCATGCAACTCCCCTCTTTTCATTATTCTTGACATGCTAATTCTTTATTTTCAGTAAATACTGCTTGATTTCTTAATAATGTCAGAATATCTGCCTAAATACTTCATCCTTAAATTTCCAGGGTCTACATATTAGTTTCCCCTCAAGTGTTTGGCAGTGCTCTGTACAGACTCAGACACCTTTTCCTGTAAAAGCACAACTGAAATTTCTTCAATATCTAGTTGCACACAGGACAACTAGTTTGCAGTGGCAAGCACTGTCCACATAGTTGCAAACCAGATACTCTTGACAGTGATTGATATTCTCACTCCAACAGTCTAATCAATAAAAAAGGATCTGTTGCCATGGATATGAACTTTCCTACTGTCTCCGTTACCAGCTTGGTGGATATGGGCATCCTGAGGCAATGTAGAAATTGCCTTATGTTTACTGACAACCAGTTAATTCTCAAACTGATACGGTATGTGAGAGATGTATTTACACAATGCCACTGGAGGCAAAGGTCTCACATAAAAGTACTCCCAATGTCAATAAGGTTGTCAGAAGTACACATGCTGCACCCATCACACACAATTCAAAGCAGACATATAGGCCCACATACACTGAGGCACTTACATGTAATCTTCCTAAACCACAAAGACCTCCGAGACAAAGTACATATAAGAAATACCCTCAGCAGCCCCAAGTCCACTCTTTCAAAACAACACCCACATCAACACATAGAGCTACATCTCATGGAGCCTGTACCTCTAAGCCCATAAGGAAAATCACTACACAATCCAACATTCTAGTCATTGGAGACTCCATTGTGAGACACACTGATGTCCCTCTCACCAGGCTGAGTAAGGAGAAAATGATGGCCATTTCTTATCAGGGGCTAGGATCCACCACATTACACATGCACTCAGGTCATTGGATCACAATTACCAATATGACTCAGTCATAGTCCATGTAAATGACCTGAGACGTAACTTCCTAGACTTTATGAAGACAGACATCATAGAGCTTTCAGAATATGCGTCTCAGTCTGGTATGAGCCTAGCACTGAGCAGCATTTTACCTTCTCTAAGGATGATGCCACAATACAAACAAAAGATGATTGACTTTAATAACTGACTTAGTTTCTGGAGTCATTTGAAGGGGGTGCAATATTTGTCAGCATGGAAGGAGATGGTCACCAGACCATGCTGCTTTGCCAGGGATAGTCTGCACCTCTCCCCTCTAGGCTTTCGAATATTAGCTAAAAATTGTCTTCCTGCATAGTGCCTTTTTTAGGCAATGCCAAACTGAAAGTACACCCAACATAGCAAATCAAAACCAAAAAAATCTAAACATATTACTGCTTAGTGCTAGGAGCCTAAACAAAAAACTCCACTCTCTGGAAGCTCTCTTTACCCTAGAGAACGCTGATGTCTGTGCAGTCTCAGAGACGTGGTTTAAAGCCGCAGACAGCACACCAACAGTGCAGGATTATAATGCCTTCCACACATTTAGACCAGCTACTTCACAGGCAGGGACTAAAGGTGGAGGTATTTCTATTTACATCAAAAATAAATATACTTCAAGGCTGGTCAAACAGGACAATGCACTTGAGCTGCTCCATGTTCAAATCACCACAGGTAAAATCCAATACCACTTCTTTACAAGCTATAGATCCCCTCCATGACCCAGGAAATCCACACCATCTATTTAAACTTATTAGAAATACTAACCATCCAACCCAATGCCATATTCATGGGTGACTTTAATTACCCCATTATTAACTGGGAATCCTATATGACATCAAACGTACATGCACAGAGATTCCTGGATTTTGTAAACACAGACTCCCTGGACCAGATACACCAACCAGGGGTGCAACCACATTTGATCTGGTCCTCACTAATATGGGAGAGTGCTGCACACCCCCTACTGTACTGCCTTGCTTGGTAAGGTCAGACCACAAAATAGTCTCCTTTGGAGTAAAAATAAAACCTGGACCCCCAGCTAAATCGGGAATATTCAGGAATTATTTTAAGGCTAACCTCCTGCTATTAAGTGAGAACCTGGCAAAATTTAAAGTCCCTATCAACCATGAGAATACTTCTGCCTAAGCAGAACTGTTCACAGAAACCCTGTACATGCATGTTAATAGCTGCATAGAGACAGCTGTACCCATGAGGAAGAAGTACAGAACTAACTAAAAAAACAAGCCACCCTGGTGGAATCACAAAATCAGTCGGATGTATAACAGGAGGAAGACAATTATGGCAAAAATTAGGAGGTGCAGCGTCCAGCAAGGTAAAAGCACTGTCATTAAACTAAATAAACAACTCAGAGGACAAATAAAGTCTAACAAAGCCAAATTTGAGGTAATTTTGACCTCCAAGGCCAAGGACAACCACAAAGCATTCTTTAGCTATGTCTGCAACCTCTAAGGCAATACACAATTATGTGTAGAGCTCATTGTAAATGGAGCCACCTATACTGAGCCAGAAGATATAGCAAACCTCCTGGCTGATAAATTCAGCTCCAACTTTACTCCTCTCTCCCCCAAAACCTTCGCTCAGGAAATATCATCAAATATAACTTCCCCCTACTATCACAAAGAAACAGGTCTTTAATGCTCTCTCTAAGACCAACAACACTGCATCAAAGGGCCCAGACAATATCCCAGGATACCTTTTAAACAGCATGAAACATGACCTATCATGGTCTCTAGAATTACTATTTATTTAACAGTAGCCTCCAAACAAGCTTCATGCATTATGAACGGAGAAAGGCAACAGTCATCCCTCTGCACAAAGGTGGGCCATCTACATACCATGGAAACTACAGACCCACAAGTCTCACTAGTCTTATATGTAAAGCCATGAAAAGAATTATCATGGAGGTGATCAACAGAGATATAGTAAACCTCCAGACACTGGACCCAACCCAGTTTTGTTTCATAAAGGGCAGATCATGCCTACTCAACCTAGTGGACCTCTTTGAGAAGGTCACCAAAACAATGGATGAGGGCAAAATCGTTCACACTACCTACCTTGACCTGGCCAAGGCATTTGATACAATACCCCACTCGGGCATTGTTTACAAACTCAAGACATTAGGTACAAACCTGTATATCACCCGGTGGATAGCCAACTGGCTCATAGACAGGACCCAGGAAGTTAGAATTGGGGAGTCCACCTCTACAAAGAGGTCAGTCACAAGTGGAGTCCCTCAGGGATTAGTCCTTGGACTGCTCCTTTTTGGCATTTACTTCTCAGAAGTCAAGGCCAATGTCAGTTGACCCTGGCTGACTAAATTTGCAGATGATTGCAAATTAGGAACTGTCATTGAATCTCACACTGACACAAATGTTCTCCAGGATGGGCTCACACAGACAAACAACTGATTCCAGAGTCATGGACTAAAACTAAATGCTAAGAAATGCATAATAGTATCCTTTGGGAAGTCATCCATCCCTGATAATTATCATACTGACAACACACCCCTTAGAGGTGATCCAGTAGTCAGGGACTTAGGGACACACATAGATAGTCATCTAGCCTTTGATCATCATTTGTCTACAGTGGTGAGAAAATCATTATATGTTGCACAACTTATAAACAAAGGCATGGCTTCTAAGTCCAAGGAAGTCATTGTTCCACTATATTCAGCCTTTATCAGACCTATCATTGAGTACAATGCCCCCTTTGGTATGTACCTAACCAGGCATATCCACCAACTGGACACACAGGTTTCTCACTAAAAGAATACAGGGCATAAGTAATATGTCCTATGCAGACCGCCTCAAGGCCATATCCCTGTATTCTGTCTCCTACAAGCTTTTGAGAGGAGATCTATGCCTGGCATACTGGGCATTGTCAGACCCCACTCTGATGGACCTCTTGCATATCCACAAAACAAACAGTACCAGACTTACCCATTCTAAAGACTTAAACCTTGCCTGTGATATATATATATATATATATATATATATATATATATATATATATATATAACCTGTTGGAGAGATAGGTATGTATTCCAGAGACTAACCCGTCTATGGAACATGCTCTCCATCCATGTGAAGCAGAGTTCCTCCCTAGACCAATTCAAGTGCAACTTGGACAACTGGATGGGAAACCAGAAATTCATCCCTGGTTTGGCACCTATGTCTAAGATGCAAACAGGTAACCTGTAAATGGTTCATCTCCCAGACCCATGTTTACACTTATCAGGGGTATCAGAACTCATCAGAGATTTGGGATGCATGGTTAGGCTTAAAAAGGCTATTGTGGTCGTTAGTCTAGTAAGCACCTATGAACTCATGTACCAAAGTTTTAAGGTGTACAAAAAGGCTAAAACAACTGCATTTTTTCACAATGTACTACTTTTTCGCATTAAATGAAACTTTTCAAAGTATCCAAAGTGTCTCAAGTGTTCACTGTGTTTACAGTGTTCAACTGAAGCCTTTTCAGAGAGATTATTGTGCATTTGAGTATAATTACAAGTACCTGATCTTTGCTTATATTTAAATGCATTTTGTTGTTATAGGAGATGGATTTCATAGACCTGGACAGCTGATGTTTGATAATAATATTGCTGAGAATTGGCGAGTATTTGAGCAAGAATATGATATTTTCATCCAGGCTGCATTTTCTGATAAGTATGCTTGTACAAAGGCATTCATACTTCTTAATTTAGCTGTCTCACAAGCCATTGAGAGGAAACATTCATTTGTGTATACACCTGTCGTGTATGCAGGGGAGGGGGAAAACTGCCATACTGTGATACAGGCTGAAATGCAGAAAGACCCAGAGTGCTTAAAAGATAAATTTAGCAAAACTCGTAACCCTCAAATGAATATTACAATGGAAAGGCACATGTTTTACACAAGAAATTAAACGCCTGGTGAAACTATTGCAGCATATATTACCGACTTAAGAAATAAACCTAAAATGTGCAGATTTGGTGATCTGAGAGATGAGTTGATGAAAGACAGGCTTGCGTGTGGTGTTAGTAATGATGCAGTGTGAAAGATTTTGCTTTGAGAGAGTAATTTAATGTTGAGGAAAGCCATTGAGATTTGTCAAATATATGAGCTTACAGAAAACCATACGAATATGCTTATGAATGAGAAAAACGTGCATTCAGTAGTTGTCAGTGTGAATGTTGATAGTGTACAATGTAAAGCTAAGATAAAAAAAAAGAAATATAAGCTGAATGGGGCCACAACACCCAACCTTATTGTTAGCTGTCATAATTGTGGACACAGTCATGAACCTACATGAGGGAAGTGCTTAGCTTTTGTTCAGCAGTGTCATAAATGTAAAAAGTGGAATAATTTCAAGAGGCTTTACAAGTCTAAAGTGGCACATAGTTTTGTTAAAGATAGCATCTGAAGAAGGAAGTAGATCAGATAGACAGCTGTGAGCAGACTTTCTATATTGATGGTGTCCCTGTGATTGATGAAAGAGTTAACACAGTACATTATCAGTTGGCAGCAAAGATTGAAATATTTTGTACAGTTTGGATTAATGGGAAACCTGTAGAACCTGAAATAGACACTGGATCCAAGTGCAATGTTATATCATCACAAATGTTTGCTAAAGTAAAAGCTGGTGAGAAACTTGACTCAGCAAAGTCTGCAAAACTAATTGCTTATAGTGGAGAAGAAATTCAGACTGATGGCACAGTAGTTATCACATGCCATTCTGCTGGGAACAGCTATGATTTGCAGTTTGACATAGATGAAAGACATTTGCAGTCATTGTTAGACCTCAAAGACAGTTTGAGAATAGGACTAATTTCATTTAATAAAGAGGTCCACCATATAAGTCTGAACAACCATGACAGTTTTACACAGAATATTTTAGTAAATATGCTGATATTTTCACAGACGAGCTTGTCAAACTTCCAGTCGCATATTCTATGAAGTTAAACCATGAAGTTAGCCCAGTTGTCAGACCAGAAAGGAGGGTTCAGGTAGCAATAGAGAGCAAAGTAAAAGCAGCGCTTGACAAAATGGTGAATGTAGGTGTCCTTACTCCAGTAAAAGAACTGACCGAATAGGTATCCTCCATGGTCGTAGCTCATAAGAAAAGCTCAGGTGATATTCAAATATGTATTGATCCAAGAAATTTAAAGAAAGTGCTTAAACATCCTTATCATCTAATGCACATAAAAGAAAAAGTAGCCGCTTTCATACCAAATGTCACTGTTTTTTCTGTATTAGATAAAAAAGTTCCTTTCGGCAACTATCGCTGGATCACAAATCTTCATTGTTAACCAATTTTAGTATACCATTTGTTAGATAGATTTTTGAGAATGCCATTTGGGATAAATTCTGCCAGTGAAGTATTTCAACATGTGAAGAAACAAAATTTTTCAGGTTATCCATGTGCTATTATAGTAGACGACATTATTATAGGGGGCAATGGTGAAGTTGAACATGATAGAAACCTCAAGAAAGTTCAAGGCTGTGCTGGTGAAGTAAATCTTAAACTGAATTCTCAGAAGTGTAAATTCAAACTGAAAGAAGTTACTTCTGTGGGTCATTTGTTTACCAGTTCTGGCTTACAGCCAGATCCGTCTAAGCAAACAGCAATTCTTGAGATACCAGATCCAAAAAATGTCACATCTTTACAATGTTTTCTTGATATGGTCAACTATTTATTGCACACACCACTGTAAACCACTCCTAGAATTAAACTGTCTTCAACTCCCCAACCAACTTTCCTTTATTTAGTTATCCACCTTACACAACCTTATTTTCAAGCCTTCTGCCTGCCCTGCACTAGCCAGTCTAGTCACACCTTACAAACTAAATTGATCCCTACAATCAGAAGACTGAAATCTCTTAGCTATTTCAAAGCCCACAAGAAAACCAGATGACTCTATGTATTCATACTTTTGTCTCTATACTTTGGAATTCACACCTACCCATTTCAAAGCCTCTTTAAAAAATCATCTCAAAAATACATGGCTCTGCTCCTGCACAAAACCTGCGAAATGCTGAAGGTCTTCCTCTTCTTCCACACTAGCCTCATCGTCCTCTTCTGTCACATTTCAATCCCTCACAGACTGCAAGATCCTAAGGCTCAACTCCTTCTATGTTTCTATACCATATCCTTAAGCTACTGCTCAGGCTTTATTACTTCTATTCTTTTTGACTCTCTTTCACTATCTATCTGCATCACTAACTTTCTGGCTGCTATTTTCCTAACTGAAACTAACATTCTATTTTTCATGTACTATAACAATACCTACATACTATTCTTTGGACACTACCTACATCATGTATGGTGAGAGTGACTATTATTGTCTGTAAAATTTTAACTCTACAGAATTGTCTAGATGTCTAGTAATATATTGTAATATCTTGTAACATAGTCTGTTCTTTCAACTTATTTTTGTAAAGTATTTCTAATGTAACTTGTATTGTATTGCATTATACTGTATTTGCATTGTGCTGTATGTGGAGCTTTTCTCCCTGGACCTGTGCTGACAATAGGTTTAGTAGACCCAGTTAGGCCATCCCGGTAAGCAAATGTCAAATAAATAAATAATAAATAAATTTAGGAAAGTTCATCCATAACCTGAGTGTGCTTTCAGCATCGTTACATGAATTGACATGCAAAAATTTGAACTGGTCCTGGTTGGAACAACACCAAAAAGCATTTGATGTTCTGAAAGAGAAAATTGGCAGTCCAACCACTTTGAGATATTATGATGTTCACAAACCTGTAACTCTTTTGTATGATGCTTCAAAGTATGGTCTTGGTGCAGCACGTCTTCAAGAAGGCATACCAGTAGCCTATGCATCCAGAACTTTAACCCAAACTGAAATGCAGTATGCACAAATTTAAAAAGAGCTTTTGGCAGTAGTGTTTGAATGTTCAAAGTTCAATGATTATATTTATGACAAACTATTCAAATAGAGACTGATCACCAACCTCTAGTGATAATTCTGAAAAAGCCAATACATACAGCCCCAGCACACTTGCAGAGCATGATATTAAAGTTGCAAAAGTACAATTTTAATACTGCCTATACAGAAGGCAACTTTCTATACCTTGCTGATGCTATGTCAAGAGTGCCCAGACAAACAACAGAACAGCATGGTGATGAGAAAGCAGACTTTGAAGTCATGGAAGTCAGAAATTTTTTCTAATCACATCTTGATGATCTTAGAAATCATATCGCTTCAGACCCAATTCTCCAGAAGCTGAAGCATGTTATCAGTCAAGGATGGCCAGCACGACAAACTAGTGTACCCTTGTCATAGAGAAGTATTTTCCCTACAGAGATGAGCACCTTTCAAGATGATGCCATCATTCATCATGATGGAAGATGGAGTCATTATGAAAGGTCCTAAAATGGTAATTTCTTCAGCATTACAACAGGAATATATCAAAATTCTACATCGTGGTCACCCAAATTCAACCAAAAGAAGGGCAATAGGCATAGTATTTTGTCCTTTTATGTCAAAATATATAGAGAAGGAAACTCTAGCATGTTCCATTTGCAACATTACTAAATCATACCAACAAAAAGAACCACGTCAGCTAAATTAGATTCCTGAACTATCATGGTCAACAGTTGCTAGTGATATTTTCGAATGGAATGGTCAACATTACTTAGTGTTAGTAGACTCTTATTTGAATTGGTTTGAAATTGGCCTTCCTAATTTAACATCCAGCACTGTCATTACAAAATTGAAGAGACATTTTTCTGTTCATGGTAGTCTGCACAAAGTCGTATCTGACACTAATGCACAGTTTACAATCAGCAGTTCAAGAATTTTGAGAAAAAAAACAGTAGCACTGGATGTAACACAGCAGAATATCCAATTTATTGTAAGTAAGTGCTTTCAAGGCTTCACCTCTTCATCATACTTAAATAAAAATGACTTAAAACAGCCACCTTAAACAGTACTCCAATTAACATTAATTACTTCAATTAAAAACAATTAACTTATTTAAAGCCATATATAACATTTTTAAACATCACAACATACATAAACTAAAAACACTAGTGCCTTAACTGTCTCGCTTTCAGGAAAGGTTTAATGGAGACCATATTATTCAAACCAGGCACTTTATCAGCGCGCAGTAACATAATCCATTTTTGTTCAGCCGCCTCAGTAATATTCCTCATGTCTCCTCCCCTTTTCCTGACTGCAAGTATTCCCAGGACAAGAAACTTAAACATATGCTCACTACCTTCATTCTTGGTGTGCATAGCCAGGGCACTGTATTCCTTGTTATTTCTTACATCCCTCATATGTTCAAGTATCCTGTCTTTAATCTGTCGATTAGTCATGCCAATATAATATGAAAAACGTTTAACACAATAGCTCAAATATATTACATTGACTGTTTTACAGTCAGCATAATGAGAAGGTTCTATTCTAAGACCTAGCTTAGGGTGTATAAAGTTAGTACCTGTGTGTCTATATGCACAGGCAGTATAACTCCTGCATGTATATGTACCTACTCTATCTGATCTAAGAGTAGTCCTATTTAAACTAGATTTGTAACAAAGATGGTTCTTTAGAGTCTTATTATTTTGAAAGCTAAACTTAGGTTTGTCTCCTAATTTGCAGCTTATTTAGTGCTTACAACGAGTTCTGAACAAGTGCTGAATTAAAAGAAACAGATTTGAGTGCTGAAACTAGAAAACTGGCTAGTTCTAAGAAATAAAATTAAGCTAGAAGGCTTCCCTCCAACACAGAAAGGCTTGGGGGCTCACAAGCCTACAAACAGTCTAGACCACTTACAGGAAAGGCAGGAAACAAGCTTAATTTTTTTTTCTTTCGCAGATGCTCTCTTTGTACACAGTAGGCGTGCCTGGAATCAGAATATGATCTCACTGCACTCAGTTGAGTGAGCAAATGAGATGGGCCCAGAAGGAGTATCCAAACACAAATTTACAAGAGGGGCGGGCAGTTTCAAAGCCACCAAGATTAACACCAAAACAGAAACAAGGAGGGTGGGTGGGGAACTAACTGAAAAAACAGAGTCAAAACTTCCAGTTCAGTTAATATTCAATGCAACACAAATAAATCAATTAAAATGCTGTATTATTGGAAAAAAGTGCAGATTAAAGATACTTATATTCTCTTATACATCCAGTTGAATACAGCTAGATCTTAGCCGGTCAAAGCTGAGGTTTTAAGCAGAAAATATTTCAAAATGTACCACTTAAATAGGCAGTGACAGGATATCAATGAATGAGACTACCCCTGCCTGCAATTACTAACAGGCAATACAATTCTAGCAAGCACTAACTGAAAAAACAGAGTCAAAACTTCCAGTTCAGTTAATATTCAATGCAACACAAATAAATCAATTAAAATGCTGTATTATTTGAAAAAAGTGCAGATAAAAGGTACTTAAAATTCTCTTAAATGTCCAGTTGAATACAGCTAGATCTTAGCCGGCCAAAGCTGAGGTTTTAAGCAAAAAATATTTCAAAATGTACCACTTAAATAGACAGTGACAGGATATCAATGAATGAGACTACCCCCGCCTGCAATTACTAACAGGCAATAAAATTCTAGCAAGCACTAACTGAAAAAACAGAGTCAAAACTTCCAGTTCGGTTAATATTCAATGCAATACAAATAAATCAATTAAAATGCTGTATTATTTGAAAAAAGTGCAGATAAAAGGTACTTAAATTCTCTTATATGTCCAGTTGAATACAGCTAGATCTTTGCTGGCCACAGCTGAGGTTTTAAGCAGAAAATATTTCAAAATGTACCACTAAATAGGCAGTGACAGGATATCAATGAATGAGACTACCCCCGCCTGCAATTACTAAGAGGCAATAAAATTCTAGCAAGCACTAACTGAAAAAACAGAGTCAAAACTTCCAGTTCAGTTAATATTCAATGCAACACAAATAAATCAATTAAAATTCTGTATTATTTGAAAAAAGTGCAGATAAAAGGTACTTATACGTCCAGTTGAATACAGCTAGATCTTAGCTGGACAAAGCACACTATTTCTTATATCACTCAGATGTTCAACTACCCTTTTTTTCAGTCTTCTGTCCGTTTTACCTAGATAAAATTTACTGCAGGTTTTGCACACTGCTAGGTAAACCACATGACTGCTGTTACAGGTTGCCTCCACTAAAAATGTATAGACCTTGTTCTGGTCTGGGTGGAAAAATTCACCTGCTTGGTCTATATAACTGCAAAAACTTCAGCTATAACAAGGTCTAGTATTATTTTTATTTAAAAAAAAATCATGTTGTTGTTTCCTGCTATCATACCCCATAAGACACTTAGGATAACATGGAAGCTGACCTAAAGATTTATTTTTCTTATAAACTATGCTGGGACATTCACCTATTACAGCTTTTAATTCTGTACTTGTGGTCATGACACCCCAATGTTTTTTAATAATGTCAACTACACCTTTGGAGTCCTTAGAATATGTTACTGGTACCCTGCACCTAATCTCATCTACCTTATATACACATGCAGGTGGATCTGAGGAAAAATAAGGCCTTCCTTCATTCCCACTTCTTTGTATTACTTCAGCTAGCTTACCAGATACTTCCTTTTTATCATAGCCCCTTGCTACAAACCTTTCTTCCAGATCTCTCAGTTCTTTCTTAAAATTTTCCTCACTAGCATTAACTTGTGGTGTTCTTATAGCTTGCCCCTTTACAACATTATTAAAGGTAAAACGTGGGTGCATACTACTTTGATGCAAGTAAGTGCTCTTGTAACAGGGTTTTCTATATGTCATAGTATCTATTGCCCCATTTTCCTTTACCTTCACTATCACATCCAGAAAATTAACCTCCCAATCTGAACAAGTCATCACAAAATGTAAAATGTTTTTGTGCTTGTATTAATATAATTATAAAAATCTGACAATTCCTTAGTAGTGCCTTCCCATATGAAAAACAGGTCCTCCATGAATCTTCTGTAGAAAATTATGTTTGCCTAACATAGTGCCTAATACATGTTCCATCTCCCATACTAGCATGATAAGATTGGCGTAGCTATTGTCACATGATGTGCCCATAGCTACGCCATCTAACTGCAGGCAGTAATCGTTATCAAAAAGAAGACATTATTATATAAAATCATCTTAACCAAAGCACATAGTATTTCAACCTTCTCAGCTGAGAAACAGTTCTGTTCATGTAAACATTTTTTAACCCACTCTATACCTACAGTATTTACTATTACAGTGAACAAGGACTGTACATCAAGTGCAACAAAATACCATTCACCTTTTTTAAAAACAGCCTTTGTGAAATCATATAAGTCACATAAAAATTGTCTACAGTCCTGCAAGATGTGAGTGTTACAGTTAATAAATGGTCTTAAAATTTTCTCCACAAAAATAGACATTGCTTCAGAACACCACTTTTGTTCTGCTACTATGGGCCTCATCTGTGGGCTAGTAGGATTCTTGTATACTTTTGGGAGACCCTGTATAATCCTTGATCCAACATTTTATTTCTTAACATATTCCTTAGCTCAGTTTTCAGTGCATCAACCAACTTTAATATGTCAAACATTCTAACCTTTCTATAAAACTTAACATTATTTAACATCTCTTTCATCCTATCTTTGTACCAGTCAGAATCAATTAACACTATGGGTCCCCCTTATCTGCAGGACGAATTACTATACTATCATCTCTCATTAACTTCAACATGATCTGTCTCTCATTATAAGGCATATTCCTAAAATTACTTTTCTTACTTTCACAGTGTTTGTAAACATCATTAACACATAACTTTTCAAATGCTTCTACAAAAGGGTATTGTACAGGCATATACATACTTGGTCTTCTAAATTGTTAAAATGTACTACTAGAAGAATCATTATTGTCATGAAAATTCAGTTTCAACATTACATTTTGTGTGAACATTTTCAAGTTAGTAACAACTTCTGTAATATCATCCCCTTTACTTGGTACAACTATTAAGCCTTTTTGTAAAACATTACATTCATCTATTGACAAAATTTTACTTGAGAAATTATGTATTAAGTCACATTTTCCAAAAATGTTTATGCTGGAACATTTTGTTACCTCTTGAGGCAATTTACATTTGTATCTGCTCCTGCATGTAGAATGCAACATCTTTTCTTCCGTCAGTTGTATAATATGCAGAGGAAAATTTAATTCTGACTTCTCACTTGATTTTTCTTCACCCCTAAGTCCATTAGTAGAGGAATGCATCTCTGCTATAACAGTTAAAGTTTTCCTTCTTGCTCCTAGTTGAGTACATCCTTGTGACTTGTGACATCACTGGAGATTTCCTCACATGCAGAAGTCACTTCAGTAGCTCCTGTTGCTGCAGCAACATTAGGTGTGGCCTATTTTTGTTCTTTTTGATTACTTAATGCTTCCCTGGAACTTTCAGCTCTCGGCCAGGCAAAGACATGCCCCTTTTTAAAGTCACTGGAGTCTCTAATGAGTTTTTTCACTTTCACACAACAGTTTCTGCTCATAGAAGTTCAAAGCATCAAATACACCTTGAAACATTCTATCAACCATGTCCCCCGAGAAGCTATCATATAATGCATGGACTCCTATTTCTATTTCACTACACAAGTCTTTTTCTTATTTAACTGCAAAATCTATTAATAACCTCATATAATTGTAACTGAGGTCCAAATTAAGTTTCTGCCATTGACTCAACAGTTCTGGTTGTGTATAACCATGTGCTGGCATTTTCAGCACTCGCAGTCCTCTAGTACATTCTCAAGGTCCAAACAGATTTCTAAATGGAACCTTTGATTTTGCACCCTTTTTATTTTATACATTAAGTTGCCTAATTTAGGCAGACTGCTACGAAGTGCTAAGACATCAACATCATTTTCAGAAACTGTTTGTTCCAAGGACATACCTTTAAGGGGGTTTACAGTCTTTTGCAAAAACATTGTTAACTTCTCTTTAGAGCGCAGGTCCATCTTCTCACCTCTAGGTACATAATCCAGTTAAACTGTAGTCAAACCTCCTTCAGCCATGGTTCCAGAACACCAGTACAAACAGAAAAATGCAAAAGTCCAATAATACCAGTGTGTGCTGAATAAATGCTTCTCGACCCAAAAAAAAAAAATAAATCTAACAAGCAGAAGTAAGATGAAGCAACACCAGGCTATCATAAAACCAGCAACAGTTTATTCAGGAACAGGCATAGACAGAGGCATAAGTGCTTTAGCAGTATTACAACTGCTTCATCAGATGCATAAAATCTATCTAATCCAATACTAATAGTAAACATGTATAAAAAAGTGAATGTGTATAAAAGGTGGGGGGTTAAAATGGAGTTTGACACTTCCCTAGAGCATCTATTTAGGTTTCAAGTTATACATATGGTGCAGGAAAGTCTCTGGGGAGATGATATTAGAAATGTATCAGAGTGCTTAGAAAGCAAATGGATTATTAGATTAAGAGCAGACACAGGGTCAGGACTTAATGATAAAGTACCATTGAAACCAATGTTGAAAGCATGTCCTCTTTGTAAATAAGAAGGGAATTTTAACAAACTCCCTTTTAACCCACCCCCCACCTTTTATACACATTCACTTTTTTATACATGTTTACTATTAGTATTGTATAAAATGTTATCTCTTTAAGAGTTTTACTAGGATGTCATGTGATTTTTTCACTTTGTTATTTAATGGGCATTGACTTAGATTTTATGCATCTGATGAAGCAGTTGTAATACTGTTAAGCGCTGCAGATACGCATGTGAGTGTGTTTGAAGTAATGAGTCAATTAGAATAAGTATATGTTCCATTTACAGCTCCTAATGTGCTTATGTACAATAAACAACTTGAAGCCATTCTAATGTCTCAGTGTCTCATTTGAAATCAAGAGACATGGGACAACCACCTTTTCAAGCAGTGAGCTATACCATTAGACAAGGTTAGTAGCTAACTGAATTGACATTGCATTTACTGCAGTCCAATGAGATGAGCACTGTAGCCAGAAAAGGCAAACACTAACAGTTGGAACTGCATAAAAGGAAAGATCAGTTTGTGTGGGAGTAGAAGAATAAGAAATCATTCAAATAGCAATAGAGAGGTGGCAAGCACATAAGAGGAAGTTAAGCAAAATACGTACTCACCTAGAGGATAAAAAACAAGAATAGTGCATGAAGCATGACTAACACCTTATTTTACCAGACAGAAAGAATAAACAAAGTACAAGTAATCGTGTGCATCTGACAAGCTGCTTAGAGTAGTTCATTCTGAGTTTTGTTAGAGTGTACTAGCAGCTGCATATATATTGTTCCTTCAGCATCTCTGAACATCATTGGTTCTGACAATATATGGCCCATGCTGGTCTGTCTTAACTTCAGAAATTACAAACATCCTCAGCTGACCCAAGTACATGCAGTTCAGCTATCACGGTGTAGCTCTGTCACCTTTCTTGCTGTTCACTGAAAATACTGTTTCTATATACTTTCTTTTAGCACTTGCATTCCTAAGCACTATTTTACATTAATGTTATAAATTTAGCTTTAACAATTTAGGCATTAATGGCTTCTGCTTATCAGCAATTTTATTTAGTAATTCCTGTGACAGGAAGTGCACCGATTCTAGTTTGCATGTGTGGATTCTTCCCTTTCTCTTTTGCATTTTTAGCATTATGCTTATGGTCTATATGGTTCTTTCTAACATTCAGTTTAACTGATGATAGATTAGAATGCTTCCTAGAAGTTCCAGTCTTGTATGCAAGAAATTCTGCTGAAGGCAACTGCACATTTGTAAACAATTAGGTTGGGTTCCATAGCTTGAGAATGCAGATTACAAATACATTGTGATTGCTCTGTCCCATGATTACAATGCAGCAAATAATTAGACTACCGTTTCACTGTTTGTAGATGGTCTTGGCTTTCAAAATGAATTAGATATGGTTCCAATTTATGCCATAATCTCTCTCAAACTTCAAATGAACACAGAATGTTTTTTTCATGCAAAACTCCAGCTATATATCAAATGACTTTCATCTGTGGGCACTTCTTTATCCATTTTCATCTTTGTTCAGTAACTAACATCATATGACAGTCTCTTATATGTTTCTAATCTTAGAAGGCTTTCATATATTCTACTGACCAAGTCTCATCTCCTGAGTAAAAAGATTTTCTTATTTGTGCATTTCTGCATGATAATTTCATTATTATCTGATACTAAGCAGTGTCTGACTTCTTCCCTGTTGCAGTCTCTCTTTAACCCTTTATTTATCTGCATTACATTTTTATCATGCAGATACAGGATTACTTGAATTGATCTTAATTTTTTTAGCATTAACTGGTAAACTGTGTATAAACAAACATGAGTTTGTGTTTGTGATATTTTTTTATCAGTATGTTGAAGATATGCTACCGAAGATGTATCTACAACATACATTTCTTTCTTTGTTTTGTACTTCAGGTCAATTCGACACGTAACATCCTCAGCAAAAATCAAAGAACTCTGAGTCATGTGCTACATAGTGGTTTCTAATTATGGTTTATTGTAGCTTATGGTTCATCTGATATCAATAACTTTACGTGCTAAAGTTAGTACAATTTCTATGCATGAGACAGAGAAGATAACATTTCCTTTCCCAGCTGACCATGTATCTGCTCTCTTTACATGACTGGAGCTTCTGTTTAAGATAGCAGTGCAATAACTCCTTTTTAACAACAGATAGTACAAATGACTTTTTAACTTCCTAATGTATTTCATTTCAAATGCCACATCATATCAGAATCTAGTAGTTCCCCCAGTGGAGCAGTATAACCTTACCTGATCAGAATATGTTTACCCAAATTGAAATTATAAATTTAAATCTTTTATTGCCTTTTTTATTACTTTCAGATAAAAAAGCATTTCCTGGATATCAGTTTAAATGTATGTTGTGAAGCACACTAAAATCCTAGGAACCTCAACATTACAAACTGTTTACTATTCCTCACCTGGATTCTTCCCCACTTCCTTTATTGTGCTTGAGAACCTCTAAGTCAGTATAGTTACAGCAATGCCTAGAGGTGGTAGATATTTACAACTATGGCCCCTCTATTCGGCTATGCCCAGGAGAAGAGGTGAAGGAAGACAGACAACTGAAAAGTAAAGTTGAGACAGTTGTGACAGGAAAAAGTAAGGGTGAGGAGGGATTCAGTAGTACTACAGGGGAAGGAGTCTGCAGACGGGAGAATTAAATAACTCAATGAAGCTGACAGTGTAAGAGGTGAAAATAAAGGAATAAAATGACAAAGTACAAGGAAGAGGAATAATTGTCATCATTTTATGTGCTCAACATAATTATTAAAATCAAGCGAGAAGGGAATCTAATGATAATTTCTATGCAGTGTATGGAGGGCAGGGATTACACCCCAGTAGCTGGATAAAGACAAGTCATTTAAATGCTACTATCGTACGAAACCTGATCTTAGCAAATTTATACACCACCTGCTTAACTTATTAAAGTTGGATCTCATGGTAGGCAGTCAAATCTTCCAGTAATGACCACCAAAAGACAGCAGCAGAATAAAAGATATTTCTGCCTGCTGTCCATGCTGATAATGTGTCCCTGACTCCTTGTTATAAATTTAGAAAGTAGATGGAATAAAGGGATATGTGTTTGTTTGCAGTTCCTCAAGTATACAAAGTCTGAAACTTAAATCCTCAGAGATCTGTCCAAAAAAACAAAGATTTTATGAGGAAGAGACCAAAATATATAAGGCAAAAATCTGGACATTTGAGATGCATGCCAAGGTGAGTGTTAACATAACAGACTGCTTTACACTATCTTTCTGACAGGGCTTACTAAGTGGTTTACTGTTTTCAAAGCCAGCAGAGCACTTAGCATTTGTTTTCCTTTTCCATAACTAGTAGCACATGGAACAGATAAAGCTTGATGCACTAAAAAGTATTATGATCAGGTCTGCCATCACAACCTTTAATTATGTGTTGACATGGATGCCAAGATTCACCTCTCAAGCTTTAAGGTGAATTTGTTGGCATCCATGTTTTGAACTCATAATAGAGGTTATGACTGGCAACCAGATCATAATCTTCTGTGTTATGCCACCCTGTCAGCATTTGAATACATTCAGGAGTTGGAGCAGACCATTCTAAAAAGCAGAGTTTTAAATGGAGTAATGAAACAGTACCCCATATACAGATCCAAATATTTATCTATGCATTCATTCATTTTCATTAACTGCACTCATAAATTTCTAGGATCTAAAAGCCAGACCCTTTGTTGAAAACACTGATATCAAAGCAGGAACCAGCCCATGATAAGATACCAGTCATTTGTACAGCATGTACACTTAAACATTTCCACATGCATGCAAAGTTACGGACAAATCTGAATCAACAGTTTACCTTTCAGCAGGTAATTAGAAGTTAAGAAGGAACCAAAAACTAACCCAACCATATAAAAGAATAATGCCCGATAGGATAGGCATTTATCAGGGAATTAATGCACACCCAGTGGTTTTGTGCAACTGACATCATAGGTGTTGTTCCTTACCAATTCTGAAAGGGAAATAATTCCCCAATAGACACACGTATGCATTTAGAAGCACGGTCAGATAAGACTCACACACATATACAGACCTGCAGAAATGCATGCATACATACACACACCCTCATGCATTCACACACACACACACACACACACACACACACACACACACACACACACACACACACACACACACACACACACACACACACACACACACACACACACACACACACACACACACACACACACAAAACACAGATTACAAATGAGATGAGAGATGTGAAGAGCAATTTTATTTCATCAGGTAGAGTAAAGGAAAAATGAGCCAGGAATTATAGAAATTCATTATGTCTATGTTTATGGTACAATATGGAGCATGATCATAAAAAACACTCTAATTGTAACAGTTTACAAAGTAAGCAAATCCCGGACTCTGGAACAGCATATTTTTCTTGATTAGAATGCATCTTATTTTGTGGGTGGCCATGGTGGTGCAGCGGTTAGCAATGCCACCTCACAGCAAGAGGTTCTCCGGTTCAATCCTTTGCTGTGGTGCCTTCTGTGCAGAGTCTGCATGTCCTCACTGTGGTTGAGTGGGTTTCCTCCAGGTGCCCCGGTTTCCTCCCACATCCCAAAGACATGCTGAGGTAGATTGGATACTCTAAATTGGCCCTAGGCATGAGTGCATGCGTGTGTGTGCCTTCCGTGGAAGGTTGGGCACCAGGCTAACAACTCGACACTGTAAAAACTTCACTGCCAATCATGAGCAGATAGATGATCCACTGTGGGGACCCCTAACTGGGAAAAGCCGAAAAAAGAAGAAAATTGATGTTATTTTTTAGGAGATATATATAACTTTAGAATGGAGACACAGTGAAAGGTCACACAGTTTCGCCATTGATGTTCTTTTATGTTATGATTACATATTTTTGTATCCTTTCTTTCAAGTAATGTGCTTAATCTCAGCATTTCTTTTTTGTACAGTCAGCTATATATGTGTGCAAAAGGAGTTCCAGCATTTTCTGAGGAAGCTCCCTACATTAGTATATCCAGTTTACATACTAATTTGCTCATATTGCATATTCATTGTCTGTCTTTTCTTGATATCATCTGCTTGTGTTTGTTGCTACTTATCACTGACAACACAAATTTTGATGGGGAAATATATACTTAGTGTAGTCATTTTATGCATTACCTTGTTTTGTTAGCATATTTATCTTAAAGTGCACTGAAAACTCTGCTCTCTGGGGTAGATTCTAGAAATCCAAGTATAAATTACTAGTCAGAGAGCTTTACATTTCTAATGCTGCACTATGCCTTAAAATAACTTGAAGAAGAATCAGAACAAGGCCATTCCATCTACACTAGTGAATATAACTATGACAAAAATCAAAATATAAAAACTAATTTCAGTAATACTCCATATTTAAGTGCAATAAAAATGTCTATGTCAGCATACTGGTGCAGTAGTTAGCACTGCCACCTCACAGTTCTTGGTTCTCCAGTTTGGTTCTCAGCTGGATGCCTTCTGTGTCTGCATGTTCTCCTTGCATAAAAATGTGCTTTTGCTAGGTATTCCTTTTTCTTCCAACATCCCAAAGATATGCAATAGCTGAATAGGTGATCCTCTAAATCACTAATAGATTTTTTTCTGTGTGTGTGTGTGTGTGTGTGTGTGTGTGTGTGTGTGTGTGTGTGTGTGTGTGTGTGTGTGTCTGTGTGCCCTTTTTGGTTGAGTGTGTATGTGTGTGTCCAGCAAGAGGAAGTCATTGTGTTCAGTGTGAACTTCCATAGCCTGCACACAGCCCATTTTGGTATGTACCTCTCAAGACATCTGCAACAACTGGAAAGGCTGCAGAAACACCTCACTAAAAGAAAAGTACTAGGCTATCAGCCCTAGGGCCTGTACAAGCCTAGCCATAACAATTCTCTGGCTATTTCTTCCCACATTATTTACTTTCCTGGACCCCTGTCTAGCAGGGCGACTGACGTGATCCCTGGGGTGAATTTCCTTTCTCCCATCCAATCGTCAAGGTTCCTCTTGAAGAGTTCCAAAGAGGCACTCTGCTTGACATGTATGGGCAATCTATTCCAGAGTTTGGGGAGTCTCTGGGTCAGGAACCTATCCCTCTAGCATGTTTTGTTTATTGTGATGACAAGGTTTAGATCCTGGAGCGTGTAGCAATGAGGGATTGGGATTTCTTTAAGTGTAGCATGGTGCTGCGCAAGTGGAAAAAGAAACTGCAAATAGCCAAAGGCTCCAAAAATTAATAATAATATTATGTATATTAGGTGACTTAGTTATTTGAGTGAGCAGAACAGAAAAGAGTAAAATGTCAACCACAATCAGCAGAGAGTTGCAGAAAAATGTAACATATCTGGGATAGATTAAGCCTATCTAGGAAAAAGTCAAATGGCAGCAGTCCCTAGTGTGTGTACTGTCAGTGAGGATAAGTGAAAGGACACCATAGGAGTCCCAAACAGACCACTAAGTTGTGTCATTAGGCAGGGTCACTGCAATTAATGGAGTTCTGCAATGTAGCAAGGACTGCAAGGACATCTACCACAGAAATGCATGCAGCAGCGTGTGTAGAGTAATTTATCTCTTTGTATAAGCAAACAAAAATACACAATAATGACATCAGACATATGATCTGTTGCTTTAATTCAGTCTGTTATACAGTGTTTTTGTAGTTACTGTAGTAGCTCAGTTTAGTTCAGGAAAGGAAGACGAGTCCAAGCAGCAGAGAGTGATGTGATGATTTTAGCTATTTGAGTGAGCAAACCCCCCTGAGTAGCACTGCTTAGTACAGTCTCTGACATCAAATTATTGCACTATATGAAGTCCACACATTTTCAAACAGTGAAATATATTGTTAGACAAGGTCAGTAACTAATTGAATTGTGCATTGCGTTTACTGCAGTCCACTGAGGTGAGCACTGTAGCCAGGGAAGGCAAACACTAACAGTGGAAATTGCATAAAAGGAAAGAGCAGTTTGCGTGGGAGTAGAAGAGAGGTGGCAAGCACATAAGAGGAAGTTAAGCAAAATACGTACTCACCTAGAGGATAAAAAACAAGAATAGTGCAGGAAGCATGACTAACACCTTATTTTACCAGACAGAAACAATAAACAAAGTACAATTAATCGTGTGCATCTGACAAGCTACTTAGAGTAGCTCATTCTGAGTTTTGTTAGAGTGTACTAGCAGAAGGTAGCTGCATATATATTGTTCCTTCTGCATCTCTGAACATCATTGGTTCGGACAATATATGGCCCATGTTGGTCTGTCTTAACTTCAGAAATTACAAACACCCTCAGCTGACCCAAGTACATGCAGTTCAGCTATCACAGTGTAGCTCTGTCACCTTTCTTGCTGTTCACTTTAAATACTGTTTCTATATACTTTCTTTTAGCACTTGCATTCCTAAGCACTATTTTACATTAATGTTATAAATTTAGCTTTAACAATTTAGGCATTATTGGCTTCTGCTTATCAGCAGTTTTATTTAGTAATTCCTGTGACAGGAAGTGCACCGATTCTAGTTTGCATGTGTGGATTCTTCCCTTTCTCTTTTGCATTTTTAGCATTATGCTTATGGTCTATATGGTTCTTTCTAACATTCAGTTTAACTGATGATAGATTAGAATGCTTCCTAGAAGTTCCAGTCTTGTATGCAAGAAATTCTGCTGAAGGCAACTGCACATTTGTCAAACAATTAGGTTGGGTTCCATAGCTTGAGAATGCAGATTACAAATACATTGTGATTGCTCTGTCCCATGATTACAATGCAGCAAATAATTAGACTACCGTTTCACTGTTTGTAGATGGTCTTGGCTTTCAAAATGAATTAGATATGGTTCCAATTTATGCCATAATCTCTCTCAAATTTCATATGAACGCAAAATGCTTTTTTCATGTAAAACTCTGCTATACATCAAGCAACTTTCATTTCTGGGCACTGCTATATCCATTTTTATCTTTGGTCAGTAACTAACATCGCGTGACAGTCTTTTATAGGTTTCTGTTCTTAGAATGCTTTCATATATTCTGTTTACCATGTTTCATCTCATCTCTTAGCTGCTGAGTAAAAAGATCTTCTACTTTGTGCATTTCTTCTTGATATTTTCATTATCTGATACTAAGCAGTGTCTGAAACAAGACACATAAGGAAAGGGTGTTGGAATGCAGAGGTCCAGGAAGTCATCAAAAGAAAGAAGGAGTCCAGGAAGAAGTGGGAGATAGAAAAGACTGACCAGGCTAGGAAGGACTACTAGTTGGTTAGTAAAGAAGCTAAATAAGAAGTTGCAATAGCAAAGAATAGGGCATTGGAGGCACTGTACCAGCTTCTGGAAAATGACTCAGTAAGGGGAACAAAGAAACTATATCAGGTTGCAAGGCAAAGACAAAAAGATAAAGAAGCTAGTCAGACACCCTTCATAAGGGATGCCATCAACAACCTGCTCACCAGCCCAGAGGACATCAAAGCCAGATGGAAGGAGTATTTCTAGCAGCTTCTGAATGAAGAAAACCCCACAGAAGCTGTACTGCCTCCGAAACAGCCTACGATGAGAGAAGAAGAGGACCCCACCCTAGAAGAAGTAAGAACAGAAGTAGAACTCATATGGTCAAAATAGGGGACTCCACCTCCTCCAGCAGATCTGTAACCAGTGGTGTTCCAGAGGTATCGGTTCTGGGACCCCTACTGTTCGAAATCTACTTATCTGAAATACAGGCTAAAACTAAAGGACTATGGCTGACAACGTTTGCTGATGACTGCAAACTACGAGCAATCAGTGAAACCCCTAGCAATGTCAACATCCTGAAGAAGGTCTTACACAGACTAATGAGTGGTGCCAAAGTCATGGTCTTATACTTAACACAAAAAATGCATTATCATCCCCTTCAGCAATGGTGATGTTCCTGCAAACTACCACATCAATAGCAATACCCTAAGTACACAGTCAGTGGTGAGAGATCTGGGCACACAGATTGACAGCAACCTTGACTTCTATCAGAAAAATATGTATTAGTGTATGCATTAGTTATGCTTAGTGCATTTAAGGCTTGAAAAGGGTTAACACATTTATTCTATTTCACACTGCATAAAATCTGTACAAATTGCAGAAGCTTTCTAACCTTGTATTGTCATGAAATATGCGCAGCTATAATCTTTGCTTATGCTTTGGAAATTTACAGGGAAGCAGATAATTTCTGCTTGTGTCAGAAAAATAATGAATAGATGTATCACTTGTATTAATGTTATGAGACTTAGACAAGGGGTTCCGCTTGTGCTGTGAGAAAATACACAGCTGCAGAAGCTATAGATAATCAGAACAAAGACTGCTTGAAAATATGAACTGCAATCAGCATTTGCTTGTGCCTAAGCTAGAAAAGTACCTTGAAATGTAACACATGTATTAGAACTACACAATAGAAGCTTGTAACAGGCTAGAGCCCACCAAGGCCAGGTTGTTTTTCTTAAAATGTTTTTCATAAATCCAGTCATGTCAGCAGAAAATCTGAGTAACATCTGCTGTAGAACAATACTGAAAGTTGTGTTTGATTACGTCAACCATAGAAGGCAATGTCTTGTAGAACAGTATAAGAATAGCATACTTCCTGTTAGTAGTTAGGCAAAATCCTGTATTTGCATGTTTTTGTCTCTTTGCAGCAAGTTATTAAATGTCCCTTATCTGAACCTTACGTGTATTGGTCTTTGAAGTTTTTTCCTTTGACAACTTCAATCGCCATGTCTCCACAGTGATAAGAAGGGCATTTTATATTGCTCATGTCATACGTAAGGGCATTGCCTCCAGAAAAAAAAGAGGTTATGACCCCCCCTGTACTCTTCCCTCATCAGGCCAATAATAGAGTACAATGCTCCCTTTGGTATGTTCCTTTCCAAACACCTACAGCAATTGCAGAGACCACAAAGGTTCCTTACAAAGAAAATTCAGGGTCTTCAAGATCTGTCTTATGTGGACAGATTGAAATCATTGTCACTTTACTCTGTGGCAGACAGACTGCTCAGACGTGACCTGTGCCTTGCATATAGAGCAATCTCTGACCTAACTTTAATGGAAATGCTGTACATTCACAAGTCAAATGGCACACGGTCACTCACGCAATGGTCCTTCACCTGGTATGTGACATTAACAGAACTTGCTGGAGACACAGATTTGGCTCACAGAGGTTGCCCCCACCTTTGGAACAAGCTGCCTAGTCATGTTATACAAAGCCCCTTGTTGACCCTATTTAAGCTCAATTTGGACAACTGGGACAATAGGTGCTGAGTTTAGTGTCTGCTTGAACCAGACACCCTTGGGAACATGGGTTGAACTTGGCTAGGCTTGAAAGGGCTCTGGGACTATTAGCCTAGTAACCTCCTGTGATCCTATGATCCTATAAACAGCACTAAGGAAAATGAAGTCAGGGAAAGCAGCAGGCTCAGATAAAGTCACAGCAGATATGATAAAGAGGGTGAGTGAGATAGAGAAGAAATGACTCCTGAGGGTACTAATAGCACTGTCGAAAGAAAGGCATATCCAAGATGACTGGAGAATGAGCATACTCATGCCAGTGTACAAGAACAAAGGGGACAGCCACAAATGTGGGTAGTACAGAGGCATCAAACTCCTATCACATTGGATGAAAGCTCTGGAGATGGTGATTGATAAATGGATATGCAGAGCAGTAGAATGTAAAATGGAAGATTAGCAGTTTGGATTCAGATCAGGATGCAGCACAACTGACCCGATGTTTGGAGTGAGACAGATACTTGAGAAGAAGCTAGAGATGAGGAGAGAGCCCAACTGGGCATTCCTAGACTTGGAGAAAGCATATGAATAGGTCACAAGAAAGCTGATCTGGGCAGTACTGCGGTGGTTTGAAGTCCCAGAAACATTGTTAGAATTACTGCAGGCTATGTACAAGGACCCAATGACTTGAGTACGAACAGTGTTCGGCTTACCAGAGGGGTTCTCAGTGGGAGTGGGTGTACACTAGGGTTCAGCTCTGAGCCCACTGCTGTTCATACTGATGATGGACTACATTAGCAAACAGGTTGGAGGGGACAGATCAACAAAGTTTCTGTATGCAGACAATGTGGTATTACAAGCAGACTCTGTGCTAGATCTTCAGCAAAGGATAGGAGAATGGAATGCAACCTGAAGGCACATGGGATGAAATTAAGCACAGATAAGATGGTGGAAATGACAGCAAATTGGGGAAGTCAGAAGAAGCTGAGAATAGAGATAGAAGGGAAAATAGTGGAACAGGTAAACAGCTTCATGTATGTGAGAGGATTGGTTGAGAAGAAGGGAAGTCTGAATAAAGAGGTTAAAGCTAGAATCAGAGAGGATTCAGCCAACTATCATAGTGTGTCAGGTGTAGTCTATGACAGAAGAATGACATAAAAGCTGAAAAATAAGGTGTACAAGACAGTGGTGTGACCAGTACTACTGTATGGTACAGAAAATTGGCAGTAAAGGCAGAAGAGTTGAAGAAGTTTGAGGTGATGGAAATGGAAGTGCCTGAGAAGGGTGGTAGGATGTACACTGTGGGACAGACGAAGAAATGAGGGCATAAGAGCAGAAGCCAAAATAGCTCTAATTGCAGAAAAGATCAGAGAACAGATTATTGTGGTTTGGACACATGACCAGAAAAGCAGAAGACAATTTTGTGAAGATTTTGGACAGACAGGAAGAAGGTAAGAGGAAGTGAAGACGTCCAGCAAAGAGGTGGATGGATTGTGTGAAAGAATATCTGCGACAGTCAGGCATGAGTGTTGAAGAAGGCAGGAGTGTGGCACTGAATCTAGAGAGTTGGCAACAGTTAACACTTTACCCCGACCCCATGTAGAAAAAAAAGGGAAAAAAAGGGGGGTGATGATGATGACTAAGCAGTGTCTGATTTCTTCCCTGTTGCAGTCTCTCCTTAACCCTATATTTAGCTGCATTACATTTTTATCATGCAGATACAGGATTACTTGAATTTATCTTAATTTTTTTACCATTGACCAGTAAACTGTGTATAAACATACATTTGAGTTTGTGTTTGTGAATTTTTTTATTAGTGCATAAAAGATATGCTATCAAAGGTGTATCTGCAACATACATTTCTGTCTTTGTTTTGTACTTCAGGTCAATTTGACACGTAACAGCCTCAGCAAAAATCAAGGAACTCTAAATGATTTGCTACTTAGTGGTTTCTCATTATGGTTTATTGTAGCTTATGGTTCATCTGATATCAATAACTTTACGTGCTAAAGTTAGTACAATTTCTATGCATGAGACAGAGAAGATAACATTTCCTTTCCCAGCTGACCATGTATCTGCTCTCTTTACATGACTGGAGCTTCTGTTTAAGATAGCAGTGCAATAACTCCTTTTTAACAACAGATAGTACAAATGACTTTTTAACTTCCTAATGTATTTCATTTCAAATGCCACATCATATCATAATGTAGTAGTTCCCCAGTGAAGGAGTATGACCATACCTGATCAGAATATGTTTACCCAAATTGAAATTATAAATTTAAATCTTTTATTGCCTTTTTTATTACTTTCAGATAAAAAAGCATTTCCTGGATATCAGTTTAAATGTATGTTGTGAAGCACACTAAAATCCTAGGAACCTCAACATTACAAACTGTTTACTATTCCTCACCTGGATTCTTCCCCACTTCCTTTATTGTGCTTGAGAACCTCTAAGTCAGTATAGTTACAGCAATGCCTAGAGGTGGTAGATATTTACAACTATGGCCTCTCTATTCGGCTATGCCCAGGAGAAGAGGTGAAGGAAGACAGACAACTGAAAAGTAAAGTTGAGACAGTTGTGACAGGAAAACGTAAGGGTGAGGAGGGATTCAGTAGTACTACAGGGGAAGGAGTCTGCAGACGGGAGAATTAAATAACTCAATGAAGCTGACAGTGTAAGCGGTGAAAATAAAGGAATAAAATGACAAAGTACAAGGAAGAGGAATAATTGTCATCATTTTATGTGCTCAACATAATTATTAAAATCAAGCGAGAAGGGAATCTAATGATAATTTCTATGCAGTGTATGGAGGGCAGGGATTACACCCCAGTAGCTGGATAAAGACAAGTCATTTAAATGCTACTATCGTACGAAACCTGATCTTAGCAAATTTATACACCACCTGCTTAACTTATTAAAGTTGGATCTCATGGTAGGCAGTCAAATCTTCCAGTAATGACCACCAAAAGACAGCAGCAGAATAAAAGATATTTCTGCCTGCTGTCCATGCTGATAATGTGTCCCTGACTCCTTGTTATAAATTTAGAAAGTAGATGGAATAAAGGGATATGTGTTTGTTTGCAGTTCCTCAAGTATACAAAGTCTGAAACTTAAATCCTCAGAGATCTGTCCAAAAAAACAAAGATTTTATGAGGAAGAGACCAAAATATATAAGGCAAAAATCTGGACATTTGAGATGCATGCCAAGGTGAGTGTTAACATAACAGACTGCTTTACACTATCTTTCTGACAGGGCTTACTAAGTGGTTTAGTGCTTTCAAAGCCAGCAGAGCACATAGCATTTTTTTTCCTTTTCCATATCTAGTTGCGCATGGAACAGCTTGATCCACTAAAAAGTATTATGATCAGGTCTGCCATCACAACCTTTAATTATGTGTTGTCGACATGGATGCCAAGATTCCCCTCTCAAGCTTTAAGGTGAATTTCTTGGCATCCATGTTTTGAACTCATAATAAAGAGGTTATGATTGGCAACCAGATCATAATCCTCTGTATTATGCCACCCTGTCAGTTTTTGAGTGTATTCAGGAGTTGAAGCAGACCATTCTAAAAAGCAGAGTTTTAAATGCAGTAATGAAACAGTACCCCATATACAGATCCAAATATCTATCTATGATTTTGTTCATTTTCATTAACCACACTCATCTATTTCTAGGATTTAAAAGATAGACCCTATTTTGAAAACACATGTATCAAAGCAGGAACCAGCCCATAATAAGATAACAGTCATTTGTAAGGCATGTACACTTAAACAATTCCACCTGCATGCAAACCTATGGACATATCTGAATTAACAGTCTACCTTTCAGCAGGTATTTGGAGGTTAGGAGGGAAGGAATAATCTCCCCAACCATATCCAAGGAATAATGCCCCACAGGGTGGGCATTATGGAATTAATGCATATCCAGTGGTGTTGTGAGGCTGACACCATAGGTGTTGTGCCTTACCAATTCTGAAAGGGCATTAATTCCCCAATAGAAACACATATACATTCAAAAGCACAGACAGACAAGCTTCACACACATATACATAGAAACACACAGACCTGCACACATGGATGCACACACACACACACACACACACACACACACACACACGCACACGCACACACACACATGCCTACAAGATACAATCAGTTTGTTGACTGAATATACCATAGATATCTCATCATGATCAAATAAATAAAAAAATCATAGGATACATGGCAGTTTAACGTCTCCCATGCCTCTTAACTGTCCTTTATTTTGCTGCATACTTCTGCTCTGTCCCTTATACAAATCTCTCAACCTGGCAACACTGAAAATATGTGCAAATGCCCTCGAAAAGTAGATACATTTAGGAAAAAATCTGGACATTTATGTAGCATATAATTTGAATATCAAATAGCACATAACTCTCCCCACTTCCAATAGGGATGCAAGATACTACTTAGAAACAAGTTTAAAAGACATAGTGACAAAAATAATGGAAATATAAGCACATCATTAAACAGGCAGTGTAAAATCTGGAGACATTAATTAAGTACATTGCAAAATTCTACAGCACATTGTCATGCTTCTGAAAAAGGGGGTTGTAAGATATACATTGCCATAACTATGTTGGTCATGTAGTGTGGTTTTCTGAGTATTAGACAGCTATACAAATCATAGTTTTCAAAAATATTTTTTTTTGCTATGGAAAATATGATGAAGGAAGTTTTTACTATAAAGAAAATGTATTGTATAATCTAAGTAAAAGTGAATGGCAAGCATTATTGAGCTTGGGTAACAGATGAGATATTGTCATAAAACCCTCAGACAAGGTTTGGAAAGTTGTTTTAATGCATTATAAACAATATCTTAAAATGTGCATGGACCACTTGTCTGATGGGAAAGTAGATAAGGTGGTTAATGGCAATGATTTTCAGCAGGCTGTTATGAATTTTAAAGAATTAATCAATAAGGACTTTAGATTGGGCTTTTTTACTAGCAGGATGTTAAAAATAAATTTGATACTGAGGGCAGCTCTTTGGCTAAGTTTTATTGTTTGCCCAAAACTCATAAAAAAATGAGTTTCCCTCCTGGTAGGCCCATAGTGGCGGCACAGAATTATTTTTACATAACAATGGAATATTCTTAAATTCTTATCTTTTGAAATATGTTGTTACATTAGATTCCTATATTAAGGACACTTTTCACTTTTTGGATAAATTAAAAAGTATTAAATATGAAAAGGGTTACTAATGGATGGTAATAGACGTAAAAAGTATGTATACTAACATTACTCATGCATTAGGAATTGAAGCTCTCAAGTTTTTTTGGGGAGATAGTCCTGTTAGTAACTATGTTATAGAATTAGTTTATTTTTGTTTAGCTAATAATTTTTTTGAGTTTAATAACTGTATTTACCATCAACAACAAGGAACTGCCATGGGTGTGTCCTTCGCACCTATGTATGCTAACCTACTTATGGGCCTTTTTGAAACTGAATTTCTTTATAGATCCATTTTTTTTTAATAATTTGGTAGTTCTTTATTACAGGTACACAGATGACCTGATTTTTTTATGTAAAGGAGGTGCTGATTTAGCCCCCCTTTTTATTAATCATTTGAATGTTAATCGGTTTCAATTGGAATTTGATGGTTTGTAAATGGGGAAATCAGTTAATTATTTAGATGTAAATTTAGAAATAAGGGGGGATGCTATAGTGACTGGTATATATAGAAAATGTACTAGTGACTTTTGTATTCTTGAGAGTAAGAGTTCCCCCCACATACCATACAAGCTCTACCCTATAATGAGCTATTGAGGGTAAGCAGACTATGTAATGATGTAAATATTTTAGAGATGGAAATTCTAAACACTTGTGTTGCCTTTAAACAAAGAAGGTATGATGAAATGTTAATTATTAACTCTGTGCAGAAATTGCTTGATTTTTATTCACCTTGTATTGACCTCTCGGTGGAGATAACTAATGAAAACAGAAATAGAGATGTAGTACAGGGTAGTAGAAAGGTGTACTTTGTAACAGTTTATAACATTTTGAGTCAGAAAATCACAGATATTATTAAATATTACTGGCCCTATTTAATTAATAACAGGGAAAGCATGAAGAATTTATATAAAGTTCCACTTATTTCATATAAAGAAGTGGAAACATTAAAGATATGTTGATACATAATACTTTTACACAACTTTGTGAGAAGTTAAATATACATCCTTTCAGTTGTGGCACCTTCCCTTGTGGGAGGTGCTCTGTTTGTCCTAACATAATCAAATCTTTTGATAAAATCAATAAAATTAAGTTTTGTTCTACATCCGCATATTCTTGCACTACTAAATCAGTAGCATATGTTCTGTCATGCCCCTGTAATTTATTTTATATAGGGGAAACGGAAAGAACTTAAATTGCGACTAATCAAGAACATGTCAGGGACATCAGAAATAAGAATCTTATAAGCTCTGTTGCCCTACATTTTAATCTTAGCCATAACAATGACCCTTCTTTACTGAAAGCTTGTATTTTAGAACAAATTTTAGATGAAGTAGAGGGGATTGTAAAAAAGAAACTACTGTACAAAGAAACATTGTATATTCTGAAATTTAATACGTTGTTTCCATCAGGTCTGAATAATGAATGTAACTGGAAGTTTTTTCTTTAAGAGTTTTCTCAAATTTGTGATTAATTGTCTAATTGTTTAATTAATTGTAATTGTATGCAATATATATAGAAGTATTGTGTGGTGATTATATTGCTACTCCTGGAAGGCTGGTTTGTGCCGAGGAGCCAGAGTTATTTTATTAAATAAGTTAAAAACAAAGATCGTGGTGCAGCTTTTTTCCTGGCTGAGTAGTCTGGTTTTCGTTTTCTTTACCTTTGTGGTTTTTTGGAGAATGGACTGAACCATGACCATCTGAAACTTTGTGTGACAAACCAATTTGTTTAAGTCACTGAGATCCAAAATTGATCTGCAGTTCCCTGATTTCTTTGGCACTATAAAGAATCTTGAGTAAGTTCCGGATTCTATCTAGTCTGGTGGGGCCTCTTGGATATCTCTTTTTATCTATTAGCTTTGTATTTCTATTGCTGCTGCTTTCCTCTGAGTGGGTGGAACATCGGGAAAGTTTCATATAGAAGGAGGTCATAGGGAAAAGGGAATAACATAACCTCTGGATGTGATCCTCTGCACCCAAGTATCTATTGTGATGTCTGCCAGGCTCAACAGTGCCGGGATAATCAACCTCTGATTGCCTCTAGAGAGCAACAATCAGGCATCTTTTCAGGTGCACTGGTAGGGTCAATCAGAGAAGGAATCTTTGGACCCCTGGTTCTATGGGCCTCCTCTGTCATGTGGGCATCGTCATCCATTTCAGTTCCCCCTCTGCCCCTGGGGGAACTATCTCCATGTGGATCTTGGAAAGGACCCTGAGATTTTCTGAAACACATCTTTTGTCCACCTCATTGATTCCTAGAAAAGGATCTTTGAGGAGTCAAAAAACATATTCCCACAGCAGAGAGGGTCTTTCCCTCCTTTTCACACCTGGAGAGTGTGTCTTTACCTTCAGGGCCAAACAACGAACTGCCATCAAAGAGTGCATTAATGAAGATGTACTTGAAGGACTCCGTAAAATCACACAAGCACATCCAGCATGCCTGCTGATGGAAATGCCTGAACCCACAGCCCTTGCGGCACCTTCAGCTGCATGCAAGATAAGCCTCATTGGCAAATTTGAAATAGGTGACAGGGTAGCCAACTGTGAGACCACAGAGGTCTGAGCCTCAGCAATAGTGATCTCAGAAAGGGATGTTAATAGTTCCTTTATCAAGTCCCTTTGTAGTCTCGTAAAGTATGCTGGGTAGTTCAGTGACCTAAAGGCAAAAGTCACTGAGGCATACACATGCTTCCCAAATCTGTCCAATGCCCAAGACTTCCTGTTAGGGGGGATAGACAGAAGAACTCTGCTCAGCAAGTTCCTTCTTGGTTTCTGCCATAATAACAGCAGCATCTACGGACACCCCCTTGCTCCAGAATCGCCTACCTACAGGTGAAGCTAGAATCCAATCTGGTCCTTTGTGGATTGGTTCAACTGAGTCAGGCTTTTTCTATGCCCACCTACAGATCAAGTCAATGAGCTCATCAGCAGGCAGAGAGCCCAGGAGGTAGACGAGCCAGCTCCAAAGGCCTCCAGGAATACCAATTCTTCTGTGGAAAGATTACTGGATGACCAACCACCCCTCTGCTTAAGGATCTCAAGAATGTCTCCAAATGGGCCACCTTCAGGTGGTGATCTTGCGGACCCTTCTCCTTCATTGAAATCAGTATCCTTGGTGATGTACTCTTGAGGGAAGTCCAAGTGCTTCCTCTTGCACTTCCTCTTCATAGGGACTTCCTCAGTGGGATGCTCTGGTGAAGTGTTGTAAGACATTGTAATCCCCTACTGTGTAGCCTGCTGACTTTGAGCTGGCTGTCCCTGTGGTGTAGAATGATGTGGCCCAAGGCACAGAGACTTCTGGAATAGAGACAGAAGATCTGAAGGGGGAGAGACTGTCTGTCTTGCTGAGGCAGAGAAAACTCTCTTCACCACCTCAATGGCAGAATGCCTGAAGAGAAGGCAGTCAATGCAGCCAAGAAGCCATGCTTCTGGTCCATTGGCTCCTTCTGCCCTGAGGGCAGTCTGTCCAGTGCTGAGACTCTGAGGGGCAGAATTGGCTCCAACAACTTAGGAGCTGACTCTAACACCTTGGAACCAGCAGGGAAACTATAAATCCAAGAGTTATCTGGCTCCAAAACTATTGGAGCTGGAGCACTCAGAGATGTCCTCAGAGCCTAAAATACAAATATCTTCAATCTGATCTAGATGGTCCTAGCATACTTGAATCCAGGGGCAGTGAAACAGATGGCAGAATCACAGAAGGAACTGAGAGAGGTAGAGTAGTCTGAAATAGGGCTTCCTGACCCAAAGGGGTAGGAGCCAGAAGAACTACCATCTGTATCTGCATGGAGAGAAATCTCCTCATCATTCTGTCCACATCAGTTTTGGTCAGACTTCTGGAAGAACAAGAGGAAGCCAAAGATTGGAATTTAGAGTATCAGCATTCCATAATAGGAGAAGGCACTCTGGAAGGTACTGGATTAGTAGTGAGTGAGTGCCTAGTTCTTGATAAGGCTCTCAGATCCAAAGAGCTTTGGTCCAAGTAGGCCATTGTCAGTTTCAGTGCTAATATTATAGAAGCAGTCTTCAGATCCAGTTTTATGTTTTTACTTTGGTGGTTCCTTGGCTGAAGGAGTCAAGAATCCTGAAGGTTTAGGAGGTTTACTGGAAGTCTCCTTAGTTTTAGACTTGGAGGGTTGACCTCCAGCAATAGCATCAGAGAAAGCTATAGGAAGTAACCCTTTCAAAATGAGTTTATTCTTTCAGTCTGCAATGGCAAACGAATTAAAGTTTTTACACATTAGACAGTCAACCTGAAGGTGATTTGGGCCCAGACAATAAACGCATAAAAAAATATGCATCGCACAAGGGTAACTTGTGCCTGTACTTTTGGCACTTCTTAAAACCAGAAGGGCCTTTTTCTGACATCTTGAAGTACAACATACTTGAAAAGAAAGATAAGAGGAAAGATTCTTTTTTTTTTAATTAGGAAAGGGAAAGGAATGAAATACCAACAATCGTATGAATAATTACACTAAACTAGAGTAAAGGCAGGAAAAGAGAACAGTAACTACCAACAATGGTAAAAAGAGACTACACAGTGTAAGAAGAGGGAAGATTTATAGAAGTGAAAAGGATAAACTATTATAGACGAATAGAAATATGAAAAACTTATCATTTTATTGAATTGCTCAAGAGCTGAAGATGACTGTTTATTCGTGAAATTGGCAAACGAGACCTGGGGTATGTCAGTGGTTGGTTTATTGTGGGTAAGGGAGAAGCGTGAGAGTTTTTTGGTGGCCATGAGCTAAAGTAACGGCTGAGTCAGATCCGATCTGACCCCAACAGATGAGGACAGAATGAAAATTGACAACATCAGGTATGTCATTATTCTTTCTTTAGATATTTTTCTTTCTGGTTTGCACATCATATGACCCATTACATTAAAAATGTTTTTTTTTATTCCCCAGTAAAATGCCAAACAAGCAAGATGTCTGCAGCCATACAATCCTTCCCTTGTGTTGGGCCCATAAACTTCTTATGTCTTTGAGACAGCAAGCTTACTGACAGGAGACTAGTCAGCTCCATCATCAAAGCTGAATAAGTGGCTGTGATTTCACTGTGTCTGACACTGTAGCTGACTGTTAGAATACAGATGACAGGAGCGTTCAAAAGAAAACTTGATTTAACATTATGCTGCAGCTAAAAGAAAGGGCTCATAAGTGGTGTCTGTCAAAGACACTAAAGCTAGAAGGACAATGCTAGCGAGCCATTCCTCATCACTATAGTGGTACGTATCATAGCCTGTCACGTGGGAGACCGGGGCTCGATTGGCAATTTGTTTTGTGTTATATTGAAAAAGAGTGTTTTGCCTCTCATTGTCTGTTCTACTGGTTTCCTTGCTCTGAATTCATTATCTAGCTAGCTATTGGATAAAGTAGTTCATTTTTACACTCTAGCAAGCACTTGTTTTTTCATCAAGAGGTCAGTGGATTTTCCATCTAATGCACTGGGAGGTAGCCTGGTCTGTTCAGGTTAGGGAAACACTTGCGATTTCTGCATGTAGTTTTACTGGCTGTCAGGCTTACTAATCAGCTTGTCTTGTTTTTAGTGTCTTTATAAATTCTTAACAACTGAGTGGCTGGCTCTTGGCTCTTGTATACAAAGGGAAGACTTTTATTTAATAATCACACTTTTATAAGCTGTTTAAAGGAGTCTACTGTATTCATGTCTTTAAGTCTGTTTGTGGTAGAATTTCATATCTTTTAAGTTTGTTTGTGGTAACATTTCACTCCAGATACTGCTTTACTTTGCTTTTACATTAGGGTGACTAGGGATTGTTCATCTAGTGGGAGAAGGTGCTTACCTCATCTATCTGAGGTGGGAAGCTCACAAAATACCGTTTTGGACTTCTATTATATACTTTGTACTTTAGCAGTTAGCAGTTTCAAAATAAAAAAAAACACTGTATTTGCTGCTGCTTTAAGAATCAGTTGCACTATATTACCTTTTATCTTTGTGAGGCTGTTGTGGGGAATTTGTGTGGTCTTGTTACACCTGGAATCCAAACTAGCTATTCTTCATTAAGAAGGTGTTTTTCTGCACCTTTGTGGCAAAAGTGTGCTGATCTAACCTGTCTGAGTTAGGGATTGCTAGTGGAAGGCTTATTGTGTGCTTTCCTGATTGGTAGTTAGCTTAAAACTTGTTTTTCTTTGCTTGTGTTTAAGCCTCGCGTTTGTGTGGTGCTGCTCTTCACGCTGCTCTTCATGGAGTGGCAGTTAGCAATGCCCTTGTATAGATGGAAAAGCCTAGAAGTGCAGTTTTTCCCTAAACAGCTGTCAGTGAAACACTTCCAAGCTTTTCTGCTCTCACTGATCAGTGTCACCTTATTGATCAAACTTAGCCTACACAAGGTATAGGTCCCTCTTGTAGTCTTGGCACTATCAGCATAGTCATGTCAAATCAACCCATTCTCTTCCCTAATAAAACATACAGTAAGACTATGCTATCATGGACAGGCAGTTTCCCATTATCTCTCTAGCCAGCTTGGTAGACAAGGGCAACCTAAGGCAATGTAGCAATTATCTTATGTTTACTGACACAAACTGAAACAAACAAATACCTTATGTGAGAGATATAGTTACCTATGAAATTGGAGGCAAGACTCTCAAATAAGGACAAATTAAATGCCAAACAGGTTGTCAGCACAAGTGCACACTTCCCACATTAAACAAGGACAAAACACATGACTCCATATATGTGGATGTTCTCACTAGTAATTTACCAAAAGATGAGAGGCCTCCCAAATAGAAACTGCTTACACATAACAATGCAAAAAACAACCACAACACATAATAACACACACACCAGTGTCTCCACAAATAAGCCCATAAGGAGAAACACCACAAAACCTAATGTACTGGTCATAGATGACTTTATTGTGAGACACACAGACGTTCCCCTCACCAGGCTGGCTAAGGAGAGGGTTACAGTTAGTTGCCTGTCAGGTGCCAGGATCCGTCAAGTCACTCAAGCAATCAAGTCACTCAATCACAAGTATGCATATGACTCTATTATAGTTCATGTGACATCCCAACTCTGGGCAAGTAATGAAGGAGTCTAAATCCTCACCACTGACACTGGAGAGGGACGTTCACACGGAATGCAAATGGATACACTCAGTATTTCCAGATGCAGACCTCTCTGCATCAAGCCCATTTTCCTTAAACAGCACACAGGGAACACACTTAGCCTGGAGTCTGGGTGTCTCTATCTGTCACCCTGCATGTCCCCAGTAAAACATCTCACTGGCACAGCTGTCGAGTTAGGTCCACAGCTGAATGTCTAAACCAGGTCTTCCGGCACCCACTTTGTGAAACCAGTGCTTCGTGTCACTGCTCCAAGTAGCTGACACATACACACAAACTCTTTGAGATTTAATTTTCATACACACACACACACACACACACACACACACACACACACACACGTGGGAAAGGCTGACACAGATTTACTAGCTATGCTACCTTGTGTCCAGACTCTAAGGTAGTTTCACTGCCACCAGTCAGTTACTATAAGGCTCTTAAAAGGGTATCCAATTATGCTGAGTGAATCTAATATTAATACAAATCGTAATGTTGACTAAACAGCAAGGCTTTCAGGAATGGCAAAAGTTATCACCAAATAAATATATGCAAACACTCTCAAAACTTAAATATTTTTTATAAGAGGACCAGCCATAATGAGAAGTTTAAATATATCTAATAATAAATAATAATGTGCACTGTACGAGCACATCCACTCGTGCATAAATCGTGTCATCCCAAATAGAACCAAGACGCTCTCCTCCAAAAAAAGGAAGCCAATCTAGTGGTCCCCTGCCATAAACAAACTATACAACTGAAGAAAGAAACTGTTGCAGAAAAGAGGAAAATCCCAGGATGCAAAAAACTCCCTTACCGGCCTTAGTAAGAAGCTGACATCCCTCATAAAATCCTCCAAAGCTAGTTACGAAAATAAAATTGCCAAAGATTACAAAGACAACCACAAGGCATTCTACAGTTATGTCAAGAATCTAAATGGCAATGCTCAGATATGCTCTGAGCTACAACAGAATGGCATTAAATATACTGATCCCAAGGATATTGCCAATATCCTGGCAGATCGATTTAGTGCCAACTTCACCCTCCTTTCACTCCCTAAAGCGCCCATCTCAATACAAAAAGATTGCCAAATTCCGGTAATCACAGCCACACAGGTAGAAACCACACACTCCAAAGCTAAGAATACAGCATCCATGGGACCAGATGACATCCCGGGCTGCATACCACATGAACTACAAAATGAACTGGCACCTCACCTAAGTGGCATGTTTAATCATAGCCTCACCTCAGGCTTTGTGCCCACTGAGCAGCGCACAGCTACAGTTAATCCCACTCCACAAGGGGGGATCCAGCTTGGATCCCGGGAACTACTGTCCCATCAGTCTGACAAGCCTGATCTGCAAGGGCATGGGATGCATTATCATAGAACTTATAAACAAAGACATTGGCAACCTTCAAACAGAGGACCCCACCCAGTTTGGGTTCGTGAAGGGCTGATCTTGTCTCCTGAACCTGACTGACTTCTTTGAATCAATCTCCAGAGCTGTGGATGAGGGTAAGGCAGTCCACACAGCCTATCTGGACCTCACCAAGGCCTTTGACACCATCCCCCACTCTGGAATCATAGATAAACTTACTAAACTGGGCATAAATCCCTATGTCACTTGATGGTCTGCCAACTGGCTTACTGACAGAACCCAGACTGTAATAGTAGCTGACTCCAAATCGAGCTCCAGACAAGTGACAAGTGGAGTACCTCAGGGTTCAGTCCTGGGACTGCTCTCGTTTGGCATATACTTCTCTGAAGAACAGGCCAACACTAAGGAACTCTGGCTAACAAAGTTTGCAGATGACTGCAAACTGGGAGCTATTATTGAATCCCCAAAAGATGTGGATATTCTACAAAAGGGACTTACAGAAACAGATGCTTGGTGCCAGAGCCATGGGCTCAAGCTTAATGCCAAAAAATTATAGTTATCCCCGTTGGGAAAAACCATGTACCCATGAATTACCACACAGGTGGCAGTACACTAAACACTGAAAGTGTGATAAGAGGCTTAGGGACACAGGTGGATAGTGGTCTCACCTTCGATACCCACATTGCCCCAACAGTCAGGAAATCCTTCTGTGTGGCACACCTCATTACTAAGGGCTTTTCATCCAGAAAAAAGGAGGTCATTGTCCCACTGTACTCATCCCTCATTAGACCCATTATAGAGTACAACGTCCCATTTGGTATGTACCTCACAAGACATCTGCAACAGCTGGAAAGGCCGCAGAAATACCTCACTAAAAGAATCACAGGCCTAAAGCAGATGCCCTATACTGACCATCTAAAAAACTGAATTACCACACAGGTGGCAGTACACTAAACACTGAAAGTGTGATAAGAGGCTTAGGGACACAGGTGGATAGTGGTCTCACCTTCGATACCCACATTGCCCCAACAGTCAGGAAATCCTTCTGTGTGGCACACCTCATTACTAAGGGCTTTTCATCCAGAAAAAAGGAGGTCATTGTCCCACTGTACTCATCCCTCATTAGACCCATTATAGAGTACAACGTCCCATTTGGTATGTACCTCACAAGACATCTGCAACAGCTGGAAAGGCCGCAGAAATACCTCACTAAAAGAATCACAGGCCTAAAGCAGATGCCCTATACTGACCATCTAAAAAACTCCAGCTATACCCTGTGGCATATAGTCTACTCAGAGGCAATCTCTGCTTAACATACAAGGCCATGTCAAACCCTGAGCTGTTGGACATGCTCCACTTAAAGACATCCCAATCCCTCAGAGTCACATGCTCCAGGGATCTAAACCTTGTCATCACAATGAACAAAACACGCTGGAGGGCTACGTTCCTAACCCAGAGACTCTCCATACTCTGGAATAGACTACCCATACATGTCAAGCACAGCGCCTCCTTGGCCTTCTTCAAAAGGAACTTTGACAACTGGATGGAAGATAGAAAATTCACCCCGGGAATCACGTCAGTCACCCTGCTAGACAGGGGTTCAGGGAAGTAAATATTGTGGGAAGAAATATCCAGGGAATTGTTATGGCTAGGCTTGTGTAGGCCCTAGGGCTGATAGCCTAGTACCAACCTATGAACCTATGAATAAAAGGATCTGAAAATACTAAATATCTATTTACAGTAAACATCAAAGTTTCAGTCACAGGAAATATTGAAAATAACATAACTGGAAAGAGCCACACAGTTACAGAAAAACAATACCTCACTAGTCTCACTATATTTTCCTGACTGGTCTAGAGAATGACTGATCTTACTTACTGAATACAGCACGGCAAGATGATGTGGGTGAGTGGTCCTTGCTGACAGATCCAAGACAGAATACAGAATACTGAGAGCAATCTCCTACTAATATCTAAATATTATTTCTGGCATACAGAATGACATCACGCATATCTGGTCATCTGACTCTGTTTCCCACAATATCCCCCATCATTAGAACCTGCCATCTACATGTCACTAATACACATACAACAGCATCGCTCAGATCTGCTGCAGCTGCTGGAAGTTATCAAACCATAAAACACTTCCCTTCTTCCTACATGAGCGACTAAACAACACTTCTTACAGACATTGCATCTCTGGCTTCATTCAAAACTGTGAGATAACACCTTCATGCCCTAGGCCCAGTAGTTTAGCTTTCTTACTATTTTTGTAGTTAGATTAACCTCTTCTCTTCCAGTGTTCTCTGTCAAAACGTATACATTTAATTCAGTTATACTGTTGATACATTTTTTAACACAAGCAGCTCCATAAATACATTTCTAGCGCAAGCATCTGTACAAATCAGTTTGATATACAAATGGCATATGATTCTTTACAAAATTTCAGCTAGCTGTGCTGGCATATATACACATCCACTGCCCTACTTCTCTTGGCATGGCTGGCAGCACCTCTTATTATCACCATTCCATGTGGGTGTGAATGACTTGAGATGTACCTCACTGGACTATATGAAGAGAGACATGACTGAGCTCTCAGGTTATGTGTCACAGGCAGGCATAAGCCTAGCCTTAAGCAGCATTCTAACTTCTGCAAGATGAGGCCAAAATACAAACAAAAATGAGTGACTTTAACAACTGGCTTAGCTTCTGGTGTCAGTCCAAGGGGATCCAATATCTATCCGCCTTAAGCAGTGTCAAAATAACCAACCTCCCAACATAACAAAATCCTCTCTAAATAAACTTAAGGTACTGCTGCTTAATTCTAGGAGTCTGAACAAGAAACTGCACTCCCTGGAAGTACTCCTCACTTTGGAAGATGTTGACGTCTGTTCAGACACAAAGACATGGTTCAAAGGCATGGAAAGCATCCTGCTCTGCAGGGCTCTAATGCCTTCCATACATTCAGACCACAAACTGAGCATGAAAGAACCAAAGTAGGAGGTGTATCCATCTTCATTAAGGATAGGTACGCCTCGAGACTGGTCAAACAATATGAATCTCTTGAGGTACTGCATGTCCAATTAACTACAGGCCCCTACCACATCATAGCTAGCTATAGGTCCCCCACCATGAACAGAAAAAGCATACCACATATCTGGACTTACTGGACTTACTTACCATACAACCCAACACCTTACTCATGGGTGATTTTAATCATCCTACCATCAGCTGGGAAACATACACAACCACAAACATGCTGTTTTAGAGGTTGTTGGACTTCTTCAATGCAAATGCACTGGAACAGTTAGTCAGCACACCCACAACAGGCTCAAATGTTCTGGATATAGTACTCACTAACATGGGACAGCATTGACCCCCCCCCCATGTGATATTCTCCCTGGTAAGATTGGACCATAAATCAGTCTCATTTGATGTAATTATAAGACAAGATACCTCATCAAGCTCAAAAATGCTTAATAATTTTTCTAAGACAAATTACCTCCTATTAAGTGATGGTATAAGAAGTTTCAAAGCCCCTTCAAATGCAGATAACATGGACTCCTATGCAGAGGTGTACATCAATGACCTATATAACCACTTAAGCAGTTTTATAGAACCGGCTGTACCTGAACAGATTAAAACCATATTCTTGTCAAAAAGACAATCCACCCTGGTGGACCCCTAATATAATCAGGCTATACAACATGAGAAAGAAACTAATGTCCAAGAACAAGAGGGAACAGGCTCAGCAGAGAAAGAAATCCCTCTTTAGCTTAGAAAAACAAATTACAGATCTTGTCAAGTCCTGCAAAGCTAATTATCTGCAAAAATTGTCTCCCTAGCTAAGGATAATCACACGGCATTCTTTAACTATGTCCGAAATCTAAAAGGAAATAGCCAGCTATGTGCTGAACTGGTTGTGGATTGCACCCCCCATACTCAACTGTAGGCAATAGCCAACCTGCTAGCTGACAGATTTGGAGAAAAATTCACCCCTCTGTTCCCTCCAAACATCCCCCAAAATATACCTGTCACCATTACTCAGTCTATTATCTAATGAGAACAGATCATCTCGGCACTCTCCAAGGCCAAAAACGTGGCAGCAATGGGACCATACAGCATCCCAGATTGCCTTTTAAACAACTTAAAACATGACCTAGCAGACCCACTTAGATCCTTGTTCAACCACAGCCTGAGAAATGGCTATGTTCTGGTGGAATGGAGGACAGCAACAGTAATCCCTCTGCACAAGGCGGGACCATCAACCGACCCTGGGGATTATAGGCCCATAAGCATTACTAGCCTCATCTGCAAGGCCATGGAATAAATCATTATGGACTGCATGGTGAGATAAGTCAGCAAGCAAAGGAGAGTAGTATTGCTGGAATTTAATTCATCCTTAAGTCTTAGTGAGTACCTTCACGAGGTGGACACTGTTTTTCACAAAATCTCACCGAGATGACACTGGTATATAGACTGTATTTTATATAGCATATATCATGGACAGAAGCAGGTTAAAAATAAAAAAAGATAGTTGTGTGCACAAGACCCAAGATACAAAAGTGCCCAATCCTGGTAGGTGCACTGGTGGCAGGACTTGAAAAAATGACAGTGTAGAATCCGCAAGACATGGAAACACTCCTACAATGGGGCTAGGCTAGGCTGAGGGGAAGGATGCCACCCCCTGTTATAGAAAGAAGCAGTAGTTCAATAAAATGACAAAAAACCGAGAGGCCAAAAAACAGCCATAAAGATGATAGAATGGACTATACGTTCCAGACAGAAGATATACAAAAAAGAGAAATTATAGGAAAGAAAAATACTTCCACAAGAAAGAACTGTCTGAAGCTTCAAATAAAAAATTGTGTTCATTAAAACAACCGATTTATGAAAAACATTATATAGACCAAGAAACCTTGGGCCGTTTGGAAAAAGAAGTAACTGAGGAAGTCCAAAAATATAAAGAACAAAATCTAGGGACTTTTAAAAGGTATACAAAAAGAAATATGAACATGGGAAAGAATGGGAGATCTGATTTGTTGCAATATCTATGCAAAGGAGAAAGCCAAATTAATCAATGCAAAAAAATTAGACCCAAAGATATTCGAAGAGAAATACAGGCAAAGATATCCAGACATGGGCATTTTTACAATACAAAAAAAAAAAAAAAAAGAAAACAAAGAGGAAAAGTAGAAAAAAGGATTAGTAATGGAGAAGCTAAACAAAACCCAGAAACTAAGGTTGTGAATTACCTGTGAAGTGAAGGATTTAATGTAGAAAATCTAACTTTGATAACATCACAGAATGATAGAGCAATGGATCCCCAAATTAAGGAGAAACCAATGGAGTGGGAAACATGTGATCAGTTGTCATATGAAGATAATTTGGAGTCTTCCATAGGAAACCAGTACAGACATTGAGTTGAAGTTGCACAGCAAGGGAACGAACAGGAAATCATGGCAACTCTGAAGCAGTCAATGTTGTAGAGTGATAATCCAGTGAGTTCCCATATGAAAGAGCAAAGGATGACACAGGATGAAACTGAAGATAATGTGGCACAGGAAGATGATCTGGAACTTTCTATAGAACGCCCACAGGAAATGGAGAACAAAGAATGTGCCCTCAGTACAGAAGAAAATGATCTAAGAGACGAGTTGCTTGATTTAGTAGAGATGGACAAACATATTAAGATCAATGGAAGAAATAGACTACAGAAAGTCAGTAAAACCCAAAAAGTTAGAAGTTTGATAAAACAGATGAACACAGTAATAAGGACTGTTCACAGAGATTCATGAGATGTAACAGAAGTAAATAGGATATATTACAATGCAGCTAAATTAATAACAGATAAAGTCTTACCACAAAAACACAGGGTAGTAAGGGAAAGGAAGGGGAGAAATTGAATGCCATTATGGAGGTATTGAATAGTGAAAACTAAAAAGCAATTGAGACAAGAAGTGTTACTGTTAGAAGAGTATAGAAGTGGTAGTAGATCAACACAAATGCTCAGAAAGATAAACATGATAAAAGCAATGTGCAGTAAAATCAGGATCTATCGTGCACTGTCACAAATAATAAACTAATAATATCCCAGCAGGAAAAACTTAGACGATATGCAGATAAATATAAAAAAGTACAAAATATGCAACTTATTGATGACCCAAAAAGTTTTATAGAGAACTGGAAAACAAGGCGAAAGGAATTGAACCAACACCAAAAAAAAAAAAAAAAAAAAAAAAAAAAAAAGAAGAAATAGACACATTTTGGAGAAATATTTATGAAGATCCTGTGTAACGTAACAAAAATGCTAAATGGATAGAAGAAATAAGAGAAAGAATAAGAATTTCAAATGTTCAGGGTATGAAATGGGATGGACTAATGACCAGAGTGATTAAAACAAAGTTAAGAAAAGCTCCTAACTGGAAAACTACAGGCCCAAATTCAACATCTAACTTCTAGCTAAAAGTATTAACATCTTTACATGAAGATTTAGTAAGCCTGGTTAACAACAAGAAAAACAATACTCTTACTTACAAGTGAACCTGCAAGTTATCCTAAAAACTATAGACCAATAACTTGCCATCCAACAACATATAAACTATACAATGGAAATGATGCCGACAAGAGTTTATAGTCATTTAGAAGAAAACTCAATCATGGCAATAGAACAAAAAGGTAACAAAAGAAAGTCATATGGAAAAAAAGGTTCATTTGTTGTTAAAGTCACAATGTAGAACTGTAAAAAGGGGAAGAATCTAAGCATGGCATGGCTAGACCACACAAAAAAAAAACATTTGATAGTATCCCACATTCATGGATAAAAGAGTGCTTAAAAATATAAAAGATGCATCCTACAATGATTGATTACATTACAGAGACCGTGAAACAATGGCAAACCACTTTGCAGTTAAGCCATGATAAAGGACAAATTAATATTCCAGGGATAAAAATTCAAAGGCCAATATTCCAAGGTGACTACCTGTCACGGGTGCTCTTTGTCAAGCCCTTACCCCATTAAGCTGTCTACTTAACAGATTAGGTCATGGCTGCAATTTGGCTCCCAGAAAAAAAAATACAAAGACATCTCATCTTCTTTTTATAGATGATTTAAAACTGTATTGTTCATCAGATAGGGAACTAAAAGCACAACCGCAAGTTGTCAAAACATTTTCAGATGATATAAAAATGTCATTTGGTCTTAATAAATGCGTAAAAGCAACCTTTAAAGCAGGAAAGCTGCAGCACCAAGAAAACATCAGTTTGGGGCTGGAATGTGATGTAAAAGAACTTGCACAAGAGGGAGTGTATAAATATTTGGGAATTGCTGAATGATCAACAATAAAACAGGAACAAATGCGAATAAAATTTAGTAAGGAATACTTTAGAAGACTAAAATTAATACTGAAAACAGTGTTGATATCATCTAGGAACAAAGTCCAGGCTATGAACCAATTTGCTCTTACTGTCCTAACTTACAGTTTTGGAGTGATTGATTGGCCTCAAAAGGTTTTGTATTAGTTGGACAAGAAAACAAGAAGGATACGTCACACTCATCAAATAATTTTAAAAATCAGTGTATTCCAAGACTATATATTCCCCATTCTAAAGGATGCATGTGCCTCCTCGAAACTAATTACATGTATAGATCTGGAATCATGGCACTGCATACATATTTGCTGACCTCACAAGACCCAAACATGGTGAAAGTTTTGAAACATGAGGAGAATAAGTCTAAGATGACTTCCCTAGTTAATTTAGCAGAAGCATATTGATGTCAAGTGGAAATGGAAATCAAACTTGTAAATAAAAATTAGGCAGCAACTGAATTGCCAAAAAACAAAAGAAAGAATATAAGGCGAAGGATGAAATGAGAAGGCAAGGAATGTGGAAAATGCATAAATACAGTTGCAAGTATAGAAAACTCTTGGAACAACCTCATGTTGATCAGGATCAAACACAGGAATGGTTAAGGAGAGGTGAATTTAAACCAAAAGATGAAAAGTTAACATTGGTGGCCCAAGATACTAGACTATGTACATGCTGGTTTACAAAGTCCACTGAAAATGTAGGAGAAACAGAAAAATGTAGGTTTTGAAAAACAGAATTGGAAACAGTCGCACATCTTGTTGCTGGTTGTGATATACTAATGGCAGAAAGACTGTATATTGAAAGGCATAACAATGTAGCAAGACTGTTGCATTGAGGATTGTGCAAACATCATCATAATATTGAAGTAGTTGAAAAACACTGGAAACATGAGCCACAAACCATTATAGAAAATGATGAAGCTTATATTACACCAGCTCACCCATTACCAACAGTTCTAAAAATAGATGCGAGAAAACCAGATATAGTAGTCCATGAAAAGAAGACAAAAGTAGCATTGATCACTGAAATTGCTACACCTGCTAACTACAGTGTCTTACGTAGCGATAGATACACAAAGTTATAAAATACCAGGATTTGCAGGCTGAAATGAGGGCAATATGGAAGAAGGATACACATATAGTTCCAATAGTAGTACGAGCAATGGGTCTTATAAAAAAAATTTACATTCATACTTAGATATGTTACCGATACATGTAGCTCTATATGAATTGCAGAAGGAGTCATTATTGGGATCATTGTGGGTGTTGAGAAGAGCACTTCTGACTAACATCAAAGACTGAACCAATACTAATTTTATGAACTTTAATCATACTCGGACTTAGGAATGGGGTCCATTTCCATCATGGTATTAGAAACTCAAAAGACTTGGAGAAATTAAACAGAAACAGAAGACTTTATTAACAAGGACATAGGTAATCTCTAGACTCTGGACCCAACCAAGTTTAGCTTCATTAAAGATAGATCATGTCTGTTAAACATGGTTGACTTCTTTGAGAAAGTCACCAAGGCCCTGGACAAGGGAAAGATAGTGCATATAGCCTATCTTGACCTAGCCAAGGCATTTGACAAAATCCTTCACTCAGGTATTATAGAGAAATGTTCCCAGTTGGGAATTAACCCCTGCATTACCAGATGGGTAGCCATCTGTCTCATCGACAGGACACATACTGTCAACGTGGGTGACTTCACCGCTAGCAAAAGGCCAGTCACAAGTGGCATACAACAGGGTTTTGTGCCCCTTACTGTTCAGAATTTATTTCTTAGTCAAGTCCAGGCAAACTTGGATGGCCTGTGGCTGATCAAGTTCACTGATGATTGTAAATTGGGAGCAAGCATTTAGTCCCCCAATGATGTTAATATACTGTAGACAAGGTTAACACAGCCAAATGATTGGTGCCAAAGCCACGGATTAAAGCTAAATGCAAAAAAAAGGCATTATTATTCCCTGATAATTATATTATAGACAGCATCCCCCCCCCCCAAGTGTAGAACCAGTGGTATATGATCTGGGTACTCAGGTTGATAGCAATCTACACTGACTACCACATATTCACAGTAGTAAGGAAATACTTCTATGTGGCACATGTTATAAGTAAAGGCATCTCATCTAGATCTAAGAATGTTATAATTTAATTATACTTGGCCCTCATTGGACCAGTAATTGAGTACAATGCTCCCTTTTGCATGTACCTCACGAGACACCTGCAACAATTGGGGAGACCACAGAGGTTTCTTGCCAAGAAATTACAGGGTATAAAAAACAAGTCTTAAGTGGAAAGAGTGAAAAACTTGTTACTGTATTCTATCTCCTACACATTGCTAAGGGTCGACCTGTGCTTGGCTTACAGGGCAGTCTCTGATCCAGCCCTGATGGAAATGCTACACATTCATAAATCAAACTGAAGGAGCATCTCTCTCCCTCCAGGGATCCTAACCAAGCCTCTGACATGAACAGGTGATGCTGGAGAGCTAGATACATCTCCCAGAGACTGCCACATCATTAGAACAAGCTTCCAATTCACATAAAACAGAGCACATCCCTGATCCTCTTCAAATACAACCTAGATCAATGGATGGGTGACTGCAAATTTACTCCTGGGATGGTTCCCATGTCCCTCCTGGACAGAGGAAGTCAGTATTAACCATCATAGACCCTTACCTCTGTGACCTTCACGTACCTAACCACTGACAATTTGGAGAACTCGAGATAAATATGGCTAGGCTTGTAAGGACTCTAGAATTGTTAGCATAGTAACCTCCTACGAACCTGTGTGTGCCATTTGAATATTTTTAGTGACGCTATGGACAGAGATTCTGAAAGTATGTATTATGTCTAAGTATCACAATTCTTTAAGAATGGAAATGGGATCAGCTATGACTAATTAGGACAATATATCATCTTCTAATGGGAACACAGTGCATTATGAGAAAGAGGAGGCTCAGAGAAGGCTTACTCTAAAAAAAAAAAAAAAAACAAAATTGCATAAGTATGTTGACCTCATCAGATAGTTTGCTTTGCATAGAATATAATGAAACAATGCAGAACTATTTTTTCTGTTTCTGTTCACAGTGTTCCTTAACTTTATCTCCAGAGATGCATCAGGACTCCTCTCTTGGTGGCTTTGCTTACTTCAGGCAGAAGTATCTCTTAAATTAAATGCATTCTCCTATTTTTTTCAAAATATGTCACAAAAAGAAGCTAATAAAAATGAGGAAGTTTCTAACCTCGCACATATGTATTTAAAGAAGAGCATTCCATTATGGCCCCACTTTTCTCTGCATTGAGTGTGGTTGGCATGAGGAATTATTAACTACTGTAACAACTAGTTGCATCCAACTATAGTTATCATTTCTAGCCAGAAGCTATAGTGAAAAATATTGGAAGAGTAAATCATCACTATGTAGGTAAACTGTGATATCTGAGAATATCCCAAGTTAGGCTGCTGAAATGAGGCTAAATTGGAGGGGAGATGAAGACAAGCCTTGTGGTATGCCTTAAAAAATGTGATGGATAAAGGGACTGAGATCCTCATTATAAAGTCCATAAAAATGGTCTTTCTGATCATACCTTCATCCATATTACAAATGATGTTTTCAGTTAGCCTCTGCGTAACAGTGCAGGCTGACCCTACAAAGGCTATGAGCTAAGAAGCAAAAAAATGAAGATACACTTTAAAATTATTGCATGGCTGCCAGTTCCACGGACAGAAATGGATGGCGACCTGACTCTGATGTATGGAATTGAGTTTGACTTGCAACTCAGGTGCCTGTTGGTGCTCATGTAGCTGAGAATGAAATGATGAGACTTAAGCCTGTCTGTTACTTCTTAGGTGGGTTGGGGAGTGCATGTCTGAGTGCATTCTTCAGGAAGAAATCTGAAAGATGAGACAGAGTCACACTGAGCTGCTGTCTACTAAGGCTATGATTACCTTGCGCAATGGGGTAGGAATATCAGTCACAAACTCATTGCATGGCACCCCTTGGATATTACAGACATATGCAGGGTTCTGGCTGGGATAAAAAATATATATATGGTCATCTGAATGATGGTTTCTGCAATCAGCTCTCACCCTCTAAGTAAGAAACTGAGGATGGAGAGCTAGATGTTTGGCAAGCAGCAGGTAGAAAAATAAATTACTCCACGGTTGCTATTTCAGTGGCTTCTGCCAGGCCAGAATGCAAGGAAACTGGTCATTTTTATCAATTCTTAAATAATTTTCTGCTGTTACTTCAGGGATAGTCATGACACACTTCCAGGTTTTGGACATCTGTCCCATCAAAATTACAGAGGGGAAGCAATGCCTCTACCCAGTGTGCATACATCTGGGAAATGTGTATCCTCAGAAATGCTTATCATTATATATATTTGCAAAGCAGTTTTTTAGTTTTTCTGTACAAGTCTTCCTAAACCTGAAAAATGGCATGCTCATGTCACGTCTGTGTAAGACAGAGGATCAAGACCATCATCTGTACCATGAACCAAAAAAAAGACAATCTGCAGAGTAAACAAATATTCAAACCCAAGAAAACCACTGTGAATAGGTAAATAATAATTAGTACTGAAAAGTCTATATACTGCATGGATGAAAGTGCTTCTCAATAAAATGTCCTTGGATGATAAACTATTTGCATATGTCTTCTTGAGTTATACCATCTGTACCATAAAATCAAAACAAATGAGCAAATAGTGACCTGAAGAGTTCAGATAGTCTAAAAGGGTGGATACCTTTCTCCTTCAGTACTAAGCAGATTTCAACCTTCTTTTCACAGTCATCAGGTAATAAATGTGAGGAAAGACACCTGGAGTCATCAACCAAACACTTGTGGTTTTATAATATGCATCATGGCCGAGGTGTCAGATTTTGTAGAAGATATAAGGATTCCATCCTTTCTAAACTGGGATAGTAAACAAGAACCCACTACACATTCATCATTCCACTAAGACTGAAAATAATGGATAAGTAATCTGCACTTATTTAAGTCATGAAATATGATGTTAGTAAAGGGAGAGGAAGAATGAGGCCAATGGAGACATGGGAACAGGTATGAGAAAAAATAAATCATTTTCCTTATCTAAATGAAGATTATTATAAAGGGACATCATCTGTCTTGGAATTTTAGGACAAACCTATAGACTTTGAGACCACACAGCAGCTTGAAGAAATGCAATGGAGTAATTGCACATTCTAAACTTCAGATTTCTGAAAGAGTTTGCTAACTCTTTTAGAGGTTGCAGATTAACCATACTCTTTTTTTCAGAAAGATTTCTAAACAAGGATCCTAGGCACCCTTTATAATGCCACTAGAAGGTCCACAGCATTGGCAAGCTTCACCCATGAGGTATGATATGGCAGGGGAAAACACTTGTTTCTTTCTCTGTCTAGGGAAAATGAGTAAAAGTATTCAAATGCATCTCATGCATGGAACAAAATGTGCCCAATAATAGATAGCATTCTTTCATTGTTTTTTTATCCGAAACTTAAAGGACAAAAAGAGGTAGTTAGTAACACAATTGAAAAATACAACTGTGGTTGCTTCCTGATTTGGAGACAACACAATGCACACAAATCAAAAAACATAATTTAATTTACAAAATGTCACCCAACATAAAAATGGCATGCATTATTTCTCACAGCAAACAGAAAATCTATTTTCAAGCAGCACCAAACATTAAACCAAATTTTCTTTTATGACAAAAATGATCAGTGTCACTCATGTTCATGACAGCACTGAAGAAATATAAATGAGGATTCTAAGGGTGATTGTGACAACCCCACAAAAATTGAAATGGAAAACACAGACCCAGGAAAGCTATAGCAAAGGCCTCAGCACACCAGATTTGAGTCAGTGCTCTCTGTACATCAACATGAATTCAAGCTACACCTTAAACACAGAGGATGCCTGATGGTGCAACTTGCTGCTGTGTCAAATTTATCCCTTGATATTTTCAAACTATAACCTTTCTAATTGTTTACTTTTGAGGAAGCATTTGTAGTCTTTATATTCACACTCAAGAGATCATAATGTTTATTTATTTATTTACATTTGTTTACCAGGAAGTTCTGACTGGACACATGTCCTTTTTTAGCCGAGGCCCACGGAGAAAAGATCCACACAAGAAATATCAGACAAACACAGAAAATAAACACAGACTACATAGGTTCATAGGTGTGTACTAGGCTAATGGCCCTGGAGCCTTTACAAGCCTGGCCCATAGGATTAGCCTGGCATCATGCCACCTGACCTGAGCTCCCAGTGCCTCTGTCAAGTAGAGCCACTGGAGTGATCCTCAGGGTGAGTTTTCTATTTCCCATCCACTCATCAAGGTTTCTCTTGAGGAGGGCCAGTGAGGTGCTCTGCTTGACATGTATGGGAAGTCTATTCCATAGTATGGGCAGTCTCTGTGTTATGAACCTGTCCCTCCGGCATGTTCTGTTGATTGTGGTAATGAGGTTGAGGTCTCTGGAGCGTGTGGTGTGGAGGGATTGGAATTTCTTTAGCTGTAGGATTCCTAACAGAACTGGGTCAGACATGGCTTTCTAAGTCAAGCAGATATCGCCTCTAAGTAGGCAATATGAGACAGAGAATAGCTGGAATATTTTGAGTCTGTTCATAAAGGTCAAGTGTTTAAGGCCTAGGATCCTCTTTTTGAGGCACTTTTGCAGCCTCTCCAATTGTTGCAGGTGTCTAGTGAGGTGCATGCCAAATGGGGCATTGTACTCGATGATTGGCCTAATGAGGGAAGAGTAGAGGAGGGCAATTACCTCATTCTTCCTGGATGCAAAACCCTTAGTAATGAGATGTGCCACATAGAAGGATTTTCTGACCACAGTAAATACATTACATTAGTACATGAAGAACAATTATAATACATATAATAGCAAATAATGCAAGCAATAGCAACATGGTAAATATGAATAACATAGTTACTTGCAGAACAACTGATAAAACATACAATAGCCAATGATACAAGCAATAGCAACATTGTATATATGCAATATGACACATAGTAATGATCGGGATACTCCATCCACACACTAGAGACTGCTAATCCAGAGTAGAAATATACTCATAGACCTAGCAGATATTACTGTAATCTGAAACAGTTTATAAAACAGATGTTCCTCAAGATGGTGGAACAAGCGGCAAAAGAGCTAATGGAAGATTGTAGGAGTAGAGAGGAGTCTGAGGAGGTAGTAAAAGTGGTGTTGAAAGTAGGCAGGTGTGAGGTAATTGAAGATGCATTAGAAATTGAGATTAAGTGAGGTAGATGAGAATGTTAGAGGACAGAATGATAGATGGAGTATTAGTGGGGAGGGAGCAGGGGGAGCCAGAGCCTGCAGAGGAAAGATAGCAATGAGCAGACAGTGGGAGGCAGGGTGGCGAATGGAGAGAAAGGAAAGGAGAGTAAAAGAAGGTGGGATTACTAATCAGGATTGGTGCATGGACATAATCAGTGACTTTTGAAGTGGATTTTTAGTGCAGTTTTGAAGAGAGTGCATTATGGTAGTGTGGTTATGTGGGGGGGGGGTGTTCCATAACCTGGCTATTGTGCAGGAGAAAAGAGCTTCTCCAGCTGAGTTCTTGGCTTTGGTTACTAGAAGATGATATTTGTTGCTGGAGCATAGTGGTCTGGTGATATAGTAGGGCTGGAGAAGATTTTGAAGGGATGGGACTTTAAGGGGATAGTTTACTATCCTGTGGCTAGAGAGAGTTGATTCAGGTGTAGAAGTTGAGGGAGTTTGAGCCAGTCAAGTTCTGTAAGTGAGATACAGTGGTGGCTGTGATAGGATGCTCCAGTGGCAAACTTAGAAATTTTGTTGTAACAAGCCTTGTTAAGTCTGTTTTTCTGAGGTTGGAAAGTATAGGAGAGGTGTAGAGTAACATGGCGATAAGATGTGAATTGGCAACAGAAATTCTGCCTGTTTTGGTGAGGAATTGTTTGTTTCAGACAGTCATGAGGAGAAGGTTAACACTTGCACCACACCTCCAGCCTCACATAGACCTACTAAACCAGCACTGGCAATAGATACACATAAATACACTAAATCATACTCGGAGGCTCTAAATAAAAACTGCAAAAGCATCAGAGAGCTCCAAAGCAGACAGCCACAAAACCTGCACCTCCCGTCATAAACCAGACAGCACATAAAACACAAAATCAATGTGCTGCACAATCACAGCCCTTAAGGCGAAATAACATACCTAACACACTAGTAATAGGTGACTCAATAGTCAGGCACACTGACGCCCCACTCACTAGGCTGGTGGTGTCCTGCAAGGCTCAGTTCTGGGACCCCTACTGTTCGGCATATATTTCTCAGAAGTACAGGCAAACACAGGTGGACTATGGCTAACCAAGTTCGCCAATGACTGCAAACTGGGAGCCATAACTGACTCTTCGGCTGACACGGACATCCTCCAAAAAGGCCTTACTGAGACAGACACCTGGTGTCAAAGTCATGGCCTCAAGCTAAATGCCAAAAAATGCATAGTCATCCTGTTTGGGAAAAACAAAACACCCATGAATTACCACATAGGCGGCAGCCCCCTTAATACAGAAGAGGTAATAAGAGATCTGGGGACCCAGATCTCTCCTTTGACAATCATATTGCCAAAGTAGTTAGGAAATCCTTCTATGTGGCCCATCTAATTACTAAGGGGTTCACATCTATAAATAAAGTGGTTATAGTGCCCCTCTACTTGTCACTCATCAGACCCATCATAGAGTACAATGCCCCATTGGGGATGTACCTCACAAGACACATCCAACAGCTTGAAAGACCACAAAAGCACCTCACCAAGAGGATTACTGGCCTCAAACATATGTCCCATGCAGCCCGACTGAAAAAACTCTGGCTGTACTCAGTGACATATCGCTTACTCAGAGGTGATCTCTGCCTGACTTACAAAGCCATGTCCAACTCAGAATTGATGGACATGCTCCACCTAAAGAAATCCAAGTCACTGTGAGCCACATGCTCTAGTGAGCTAAACCTCGCCACAACAATAAATAGAACAAGCTGGAGGAATAGATTCCTGTCACAGAGACTCCCCGTGCTTTGGAACAAAATTCCTAACTACATTAGGCAGTGCCCCTCACTAACACTCTTGAAGAGAAGCCTTGACGAATGGATGGGTTAACAGAAAGTACACCCCTGGGATCACTTCACTGGCTCTGCTTGACAGAGGCTCAGTTAATTAATCAATGGGGTGGCGAAAGCTGACACACTCTGGCTAGGCTTATAAATGCCCTCGGGCAGATAGCCTAGTACCTACCTATGAACCTATATAGCGCTCCTAGTTTTTTCTCAATTTTTTTATGGTTAGTGAAATGTGAATGTCGAATCTGAGATGGTTATCAATCTCAACACCAAGTAGTTTGGTGTGTCCTGTAGGGGAGATGATGGTATTGTCATTTGCTAGAACACTAAAGTGGGGTTTGGAAAGGTTAAGTTTTGTGGGTTGGAAGATTAGGAGTTTAGTCTTGTTTGGGTTGAGTATTAACTGGGCATCAGATAGCCAAGTTTCTCCAGAGGAAAAGGCTTCCTGGGTGATCTTATGAAGTTCAGGTATTGTTGGGGCTGAGTAGATGAGGGTGGAGTCATCTGCATACTGAATGAGAGAGGCCCATTTGGTGGCTGTGAATAGATTATTGGTGAAGAGTGAGAATAGTAGGTGTCCAAGGATGGATTCCTGGGGAACACCGAGTGTGACAGGAAGTCGAGGAGATAGTTCATTATGCCAAACAATGGATTATTGGTGGTCAGTAAAATAGCTGTGAAACCAGTCTGTAGCTGATTGGGCAAAGGATATGTTAGTGAGAACATAGATTAGTTGTTTGTGAGAGACCATGTCAAAAGCCTTAGATAGATCCAGGAATATGGCAGAGGAGAACAGGCTACCATTTTTATGTTGAAGGATAGTGTTAGTGAAAGAGAGCAAGGTGGTAGTAGTGCTGCAGAATGGCCTGAAGCTATGTTGGGTGTGGAGAGGAGGTTATTAGTCAGGAGGTAGTCCTGGACTTGAGAATGGATGCATCTCTCAATTATCTTGGAAAGAGGGGAGAGTATGGCTATGGGACTGTAATTGGAGAGTTCAGTGGAGGAGCTGCCTTTATGGAGGGATATTATGTGGGATATTTTACACAGTGTAGGGACATAGCATTCTGATAAGGACCAGTTAATCAAGATAGAGACTGGGTAGGCTAGGGGTTCGCCTGCTATTTTTAGGTATTCGCAGGGGAGATTGTCAACAGCTAGTTTTGTAGGCTTAAGTTTTAGTAGAAGTTTTTTTATGTTGGAAGTAGGTAATGGAGTAAGTGACAAGACAGTGGGCAGAGAATTTGGTGTTGATGTGGGGAGGAGATTGTGTTGTTCAGCCAAAGATAGTATGGTTTCAGTGAAGTGTTTTTTGAATGAGGTAGCAATACTGTTGGAGGAGGGGGGAGTGGTAGGTGGTGGGGTGTCAACTTTGCCTGGGTGGAGAATGAACTTAATGGAGGACCAGAACTGCTTAGGGTTGTGATGGGATGAGTTTAGGGCAGATTGATAGTATTTAGTTTTGTCTTCTTTTATTTGCTTTTCAACCTTATTTCATCATTCTAGGAATGACTGTCTAGAGGAGGGGGGTTTTGTTATGCACCAATGTTCCCAGGCCCTGTCCCTGCATTTCATTAGTGACCTAGTGCTTTTTTGCAGCCAAGGGGAGTACTGTGCCTTGACTCTGGCATTTCTTATGGGGGCATGTGTATGTAGGATGTTTAAGATGGTGCTATTGAAGAACTGTACAGCTTCATCCAGATTGAGGTACTTTAGTGGTGACCAATTACAGTTTTTAAGTGATGAGATAAAGGTGAGAGGGTTAAAGTTTCTCCTGTTACATATTTGTCAATAGATGTTGGGTTTAGCATAATTTAAGTGGTGTTTTAGAAGGAAAGTTGGAGTATGGTCACTGAGGCTGCCTGGTAGACATCCAGCTAGGTATGACTGAGGGGCTTTATTGACTAATATCCAAACGAGAGTAGATTGTTTGTTAGAGTTTTTATTTATCCGGGTGGGCGACTATAAGTTGGGAGAAACCATGAAGGTTTAGGTAGTGGGATGGATGGTTGTTGTTACAAGATTGCCAGTCGAAATTAAAATCACCTAGAATTATGGTTTCATGGGGAAGGGAATGACTAGCCCAACTGAGAAGGTTTTCAAGGGGTGACATGTTATGTCCAGGTGGGAAGTAGCATCCAATGATGTTGATTGTTTTATTTGGGTTTAGTTTGAGGTTAGCATATAGGATTTCTTCATTTCCAATTTGGGGGGGGGGGGGTTAAGGATGCGAATGTTTAGGTGGTGTTTGAACATTAGAGCAACACCACCACCTTTCTTAGATAGCCAATCCATACGAAGTATATCATAACCTGTTGAGAGTATTTCCTCACTTTTTAATGTGAGGTTTGAGCCAAGTTTCAGTCAAGATGAGTATATTTGGGGACTATAAAGCTATGTTGTTGTGGATGACATGGGTTTTATTGGTTATGCTTCTATTTAAACTTAGTAGGAGGAGGTCAGATGGCTTTCTGTTATCAGGCATTGGTCTCCAGATCATCTTCAGTGATTTGAATATATTTTTTTAAGATTTTCAGTATAATTTTTTGGTACTATATTTCATAAACAGAACTTCTAACACAAATTATGTCCCGCTCATAAGATGATTCCCTACAACAATGCTGCCTTTCATATTACTGAAAAATATTTTGTCTTGATCTAAGAAATGATAACTTCACATTTCATGAGTTGTTGTTAAATGTGATTTCATATACTTATGGGTAAAATACTGAAACTGTGAAAGTCATAAGGACCATGTTCACCATGTTACATGAACGATTGTAGCTTTGGTATGTTTTAGCAAATCCATCCCTCATTTTCAGTATACTATTTACAGAACCTAAACTCATAAAGAAACGTGGTAAAGGGGTTCATCTCAAGGCAATTAAACTCTCTATTTTTTTAATCATTCAAGCATGTGTGAATGTCTTTGTGTGTGTGTGTGTGTGTGTGTGTGTGTGTGTGTGTGTGTGTGTGTGTGTGTATGTGTGTGTATAGTGGCAGAGCTACTCTTTGGTTCATAGGTTCATACTGCATTAGTAACTGTATTTAGAGCACAACCTAAAGCTGTTTACTGAATTTCCTGTTTGCACTTATTTTTAAAATCATTTTTTTCTCAAAACTTGCATTTTATCTGTCTTTGGCCTAGCACTCTTGTGTGGGGTCATTTACTACACTGTTATAACTTGTTGATACTTGTGAACCTCTGCTATCTCTGAAAAAAACAAAAAAACAAAAAAATCTTGATTTTTCCCACTTTTCTGAGATTTAAAAAAGTTCAGTTACAGGCTTACTGTTCTTGAACTGTTTGTAAGTTTCTTGGAGGCCATTTTTTGCTTGGGCTAAAGGGAAGTCTCTCTGTTGATCAGTGGCAATGAAAAACATTGAGCAGCCTGCCTGCCCCTGTGGGAGTGGTTACTGACTTGAAACTGTAGTTTTATTGGCCATTTTGGGTCAATTCCAAACTCCTTCATCTTCCTCTCTTAGAACCTGGTTGCCTCATGGTTTTGGCATCTTTTCAGGCTTGTTGGCTGTTGGTGAAGCACCCACCAAGAGGAGAAAACGCTGAGAGAAGAAAGGAGCCACTTTTGAGATTTTAAGTATTTTCCTCTGTTTATTTGCTAAGTTTTTCTGCATAGCCACCTATTTTGAGCATTTTCTGGCTTGTTAAACTTGATTTCTGCATTAGTAACTGTATTTAGAGCACAACCTAGAGCTGTTTACTGAATTTCCTGTTTGCACTTATTTTTAAAATCGTTTTTTCTCAAAACTTGCATTTTATCTGTCTTTGGCCTAGCACTCTTGTGTGGGGTCATTTACTGCACTGTTATAACTTGTTGATACTTGTGCACCTCTGCTATCTCTGAAAAAAAAAAAAAACAAGTCTTGCTTTTTTCCCACTTTTCTGAGATTTAAAAAAGTTCAGTTACAGGCTTGCTGTTCTTGAACTGTTTGTAAGTTTCTTGGTGGCCATTTTTTGCTTGGGCTAAAGGGAAGTCTCTCTGTTGATCAGTGGCAGTGAAAAACATTGAACAGCCTGCCTGCCCCTGTGGGAGTGGTTACTGACTTGAAACTGTAGTTTTATTGGCCATTTTGGGTCAATTCCAAACTCCTTCATCTTCCTCTCTTAGAACCTGGTTGCCTCATGGTTTTGGCATCTTTTCAGGCTTGTTGGCTGTTGGTGAAGCACCCACCAAGAGGAGAAAACGCTGAGAGAAGAAAGGAGCCACTTTTGAGATTTTAAGTATTTTCCTCTGTTTATTTGCTAAGTTTTTCTGCATAGCCACCTATTTTGAGCATTTTCTGGCTTGTTAAACTTGATTTCTGCATTAGTAACTGTATTTAGAGCACAACCTAGAGCTGTTTACTGAATTTCCTGTTTGCACTTATTTTTAAAATCGTTTTTTTTCTCAAAACTTGCATTTTATCTGTCTTTGGCCTAGCACTCTTGTGTGGGGTCATTTACTGCACTGTTATAACTTGTTGATACTTGTGAACCTCTGCTATCTCTGAAAAAATACAAAAAAACAAAAAAGTCTTGCTTTTTTCCCACTTTTCTGAGATTTAAAAAAGTTCAGTTACAGGCTTGCTGTTCTTGAACTGTTTGTAAGTTTCTTGGTGGCCATTTTTTGCTTGGGCTAAAGGGAAGTCTCTCTGTTGATCAGTGGCAGTGAAAAACATTGAACAGCCTGCCTGCCCCTGTGGGAGTGGTTACTGACTTGAAACTGTAGTTTTATTGGCCATTTTGGGTCAATTCCAAACTCCATCTTCCTCTCTTAAAACCCTCTTTTGCACGTTTTTGTGCATAGCGCAACAATGGGCAGCGCCGCCTAATTGGGTTTAAAATATTCCTGGCTCCACAAAGTCTGCTCTTCACTTTTTCCCTTAGAACTGCTCTATCTCTCAATTTAAACACCATATTCTCATTCTATGGCCCTTCACTGGTCCAATTAAGTAATCCTACAAGTTAGCACTATTAAACCATAAGCACTACTTACTCTTATACTCTCTACAATTACCCTGTCCTCTATTGGTCCGTCTTAAATTCAGTTTCCCTATATTACTCTAGCATATCCAAAGGTCAGTCACTGGTTTCCTTTCCAGTCCAGCTGGTGAATCTGGGAATTTTGAGGCAATGTTACAACTGTCTCATGTACACGGACAACCCTCTCCTCCTCCAAACAGGTTCAAATATATGTGAAAGATGCAACTATTTAGCCAAACTGGAGGCTGAGCTCTCTCATCTCAAAACTGGTGTAACCAATCAGGAGGAGAAGGTAACCTCACACAACACAATTCCAGTATCACATAGTCCCACCACATTAGCGAACCAAACACATAAATACACAAAAACATACTCTGAGGCTCTAAATAAAAATCCACTTAAGCAACAGAGACCTCCAAAGCAGACATCCAAGCAAACGCTACCTCAAAACAAAACACACACAACACATAGCCCACAAAGTCAGTGTGCCAAGCAGCCACAGCCCTTAAGGCTGAATAACACACCTGATACTCTTGTAATAGGTGACTCTATTGTCAGACACACTGACGTCCCGCTCACCAGGCTGAATAAAGAGAAGGTCACGGTGAGCTGCCTGTCGGGTGCTAGGATCCGATACATAACGCAAGCACTCAGGTCACTCCAAAACAAATACAAATATGACTCATAAACCAAAAGTTAAAAGCAGTTCCCTAGCAGGTAAACGCTCCTTCCAAACAATAAATAAGTAGATAATATATACACCAGTTGATGGAGAGGAGTGAAGCTGGACAGTTTACCATAGAGTTGCTCTGGATAACTCCAAGTGTGCTAACGTACATCCAAATGAAGCATAGAGTTCTGTAGTTTACACAAACATTTTTATTGCAACGGACAGGCGCTTTCGCTAAACATAGCTTCTTCAGGTCACTTTAATAAATGCAAAAATAAAATTGCTCAGTATATAGGCATATCAATCAACCAATTTAAAACATCAATTACATATTTAAAAGGGAAATATAAAAAGGAAATATATATAAAGAAGTGTATACATGCAGCAATGCATAAAAGTGTAACTCAATTCAGAACCAGATATATAAATACAAGAAGATATAAAAAACACATATTAATGCAATGTATGCTTATCAGCATATAAAAACAATACATAAATAACAATCGATTAAGACATAAAAATACTAAAAAATTACACTAGAGAAATATGCTAAAAGATGTATATATATGGTAAAAGACCTGTCTATGTGCTACAGGAAAAATCCTGGAAATGTCAAAAGATCAAAAAATCAATAAAAATGTGCACTGTCATAATACAATCTATCGCACTTCTGGAGGTATAAATAAATATGCCTAAAATGTCAATATTAATAAATCTCAATTCACTTGATGTTTCTGCGTCTCCTTAGCCTAGGTTTAATAGATGCTCTTTCATTCAAACCTGACCCACTGTCAGCCCTCAGTCGGACAATCCAATCACTCTCCTTGCCTTCAGTATCACTTCTTATATCACCTCCTCTCTTGTTTGGAGTTAGGACTTCGAGAGCCCTAAATAAAAAAGTGTGTGTGTGGTCATTAACACTAACATGCTTAGCTAAGGCATTATGTGATGACCCTTTCCTAATGTGGTACACATGTTCTCTTATTCTGTCTCTAAATTTACGGTTCGTTTTACCTACATAAAAACTCATACAAACTTGACAGACTGCAAGATATATCACATTGCTAGTCATACAATCTGCAGTAGCAACGGTCTTAAAGACACGTTGTGTATCAGGATGTATGAAGGCAGATGCACTATCAATATATGAGCAGAAATTACAGTGTCCACATGGCATGGTATATCGTATAGTCATCTCAGCTTTTTTCTGTCTAGAATAACATAACATTCTCTTAAGGTTCCTCTTATTCTTGTATTGAAACTTAGGGGTGTCACCAACAATATTCCTTAGATCATCATCAATCTGAAAGACTGCCCAAAATCTACTAATTATTTCTCTGGTCTCAGAATGATCAGAGGTAAAAGTGGTTATGAATTTCACCACAGATGTGGTAGTGAATAAGTTATTATTTAGTGTGCAAGTTTCAGCAATGGGTCCAAAATATGGCATAGCTGTGGTGTGTCTTAAGTCATACATATTCTTTAAGCTATCACTCACTTCATTGATATCATAGCCTCTGTCTATCAATCTACCCTTTAGGCTCTCCAATTCCATATGAAAGCCTTCTTCAGTCGGATTCAATCGGGAGGCTCTAATGGCCTGACCTTTAATTATATTTCTAAAAACAAAGGAAGAATGCATACTTGATCTCATTAGTAAGGAATTACTGTAGCATGCCTTCCTGAAAATACCTGTGTTAATCAAACCATTAGGTAGTTTCTCTAAGTATAAGTCAAGAAATTCAATCCTATCTGTCGAATAACTCAATGCATAGTGATTACAGCGTGGTTAAGACAGATTTAGTGGTACATTTCTTAGAATTAGTATTGGAGAATAATATCTTCATGTTTGATGATACTCTCTATAGACAGGTTGATGGTGTAGCAATGGGGACACCTTGCGCCAACAGCTATGCAAATATGTTTCTAGCTCAGTGGGAAGAGAAAACCCTGTTTAATGTTGAAGCATTCAAGAAACATGTAGCCTTCTTTCGACGTTTTGTTGATGATGTTTTTATCTTATGGAAAGGGACTGCAGAACAGCTAGGACTACTATTGAATGACATGAATGAATTAACTGACTATCTAAGATTCACTATGAGTTATTCGACAGATAGGATTGAAATAGTGCATCTGCCTTCATACAGACTGATACACAATGTGTCTTTAAGACCGTTGCTACTGCAGATTGTATGACTAGCAATGTGATATATCTTGCAGTCTGTCAAGTTTGTATGAGTTTTTATGTAGGTAAAACGAACCGTAAATTTAGAGACAGAATAAGAGAACATGTGTACCACATTAGGAAAGGGTCATCACATAATGCCTTAGCTAAGCATGTTAGTGTTAATGACCACACACACACTTTTTTATTTAGGGCTCTCGAAGTCCTAACTCCAAACAAGAGAGGAGGTGATATAAGAAGTGATACTGAAGGCAAGGAGAGTGATTGGATTGCCCGACTGAGGGCTGACAGTGGGTCAGGTTTGAATGAAAGAGCATCTATTAAACCTAGGCTAAGGAGACGCAGAAACATCAAGTGAATTGAGATTTATTAATATTGACATTTTAGGCATATTTATTTATACCTCCAGAAGTGTGATAGATTGTATTATGACAGTGCACATTTTTATTGATTTTTTGATCTTTTGACATTTCCAGGATTTTTCCTGTAGCACATAGACAGGTCTTTTAGCATATATATACATCTTTTAGCATATTTCTCTAGTGTAATTTTTTAGTATTTTTATGTCTTAATCGATTGTTATTTATGTATTGTTTTTATATGCTGATCAGCATACATTGCATTAATATGTGTTTTTTATATCTTCTTGTATTTATATATCTGGTTCTGAATTGAGTTACACTTTTATGCATTGCTGCGTGTATACACTTCTTTACATATATTTCCTTTTTATATTTCCCTTTTAAATATGTAATTGATGTTTTAAATTGGTTGATTGATATGCCTATATACTGAGCAATTTTATTTTTGCATTTATTAAAGTGACCTGAAGAAGCTATGTTTAGCGAAAGCGCTTGTCCGTTGCAATAAAAATGTTTGTGTAAACTACAGAACTCTATGCTTCATTTGGATGTACGTTAGCACACTTGGAGTTATCCAGAGCAACTCTATGGTAAACTGTCCAGCTTCACTCCTCTCCATCAACTGGTGTATATATTATCTACAAATATGACTCAGTCATTGTACATGCTGGTGTGAATGACCTGAGACGTACCTCCCTGGACTACATGAAAAGAGACATAGAGGAGCTGTCTGATCATGTAGCCCAGGCTGGTATGACCATGACCTTGAGCAGCATCTTACCCTCACCTAGAATGATGCCACAGTACAAAGACAAAATGATCGATTTTAACAATTGGCTAAAATGTTGGTATCATTCAAAGGGGATCCAGTGTCTGTCAGCCTGGGATGACATGCTCGACAAGCCACGTTGCTTCACTAGGGACGGCTTGCACCTGTCACCACTGGGCTTTCGGATATTGGCAAAGGCTCTTGCCACCCCATAGTGCCCTTTTTAGGCAAGGCTCAAAAGTCAAACCCACCCCCATAGACAGCACAAGGAACAAGAAACTAAGGGTAATGCTGCTTAACGCCAGAAGTCTTAACCTCAAGATGCACGCACTCGAAGCTCTCCTCAGTATGGAGAACATCGATATCTGTGCAGTGACAGAAACCCGGTTCAAGGCTCCAGAGAGCACCCCAGCACTACCAGGCTATACCTCATATCATGCTTTTCGGCCCCAAAACCCGGACCGAACCACAAAAGGAGGGGGAGTTTCCATATTTATCAAGGATATGAATATATATATATATATATATATATATATATATATATATATATATATATATATATATATCTTTATCAAGACTGGTGTGGTATCCTTCAAGGCCCCTGAGCCAGTGGAAACCACAACCCAAGCTGCGGAAGCCCTTACAAATGCCTTCTATGAACACCTCCAGGACTGCATGGATCAGGCAATCCCAAATAAAACCAAGACTCTTTCCGCAAAGGGCAAACGTCCAGTCTGGTGGACCCCAGCCATTAACAAACTTTACAATAAGAGGAGAAAGCTATTACATGATAGAACAAAATCCATAAAAGGGAAGTCACCCCTGATCATTATTAGTAAAAAATACGAGCACTCATAAAATCAACTAAGGCCAATTTTGAGAGAAAATTGCCATGGATTCAAAGGACAATCATAAGGCCTTTTTCAGCTATGTTAGGAACCTGGGTGGAAACTCCCAGATATGCTCAGAATTAGTCCAAAATGATACAAAAATCACTGAACCCACAGACATTGCCAGCATACTGGCAGACAGGTTCAGTGCAAACTTTCCCCCCCTCTCCCCTAAAGGAGAGATAACTATCCCAGCGGAGTGTAGCCTCCCAGACATCTCAAATGCGCAGGTGAAAGCTGCTCTCTCTAAAGCTAAAAACACAGCATCAATGGGACCGGATGGTGTCCCCAGCTGTGTGCTACACGAGCTAAATGAGGAATTAAACCCGCACATAAGGCAGCTGTTTAATCTCAGCCTTACCACAGGATACGTGCCCAAGGAGTGGCGTACGGCAACTGTGGTCCCACTCCACAAAGGCGGTGCCTTTACGGACCCTGGTAATTACCGCCCCATAAGCTTAACAAGTCTAGTCTGCAAAGCTATGGAGAGGATCATAATGGAGCTCATAAACAAAGATATAGGGGCCTTGCAGACATTGGACCCGACCCAGTTTGGCTTTGTCAAGGGCAGATCATGCCTTTTGAACTTGGTCGACTTCTTCGAAACAGTCACCAAGGCCATTGATGAGGGAAAGGCAGTCCACACAGCCTACCTTGACCTTGCAAAGGCTGCGACACAATACCCCACTCGGGTATTGTAGAAAAACTTACCAGCTTAAATGTAAACCCATATGTCACAAGATGGGTTGCAAACTGGCTTAAGGACAGAACCCACAGGGTTAGAGTTGCTGGCGCTATGTCAGACTCCAAGCCAGTCACAAGTGGTGTCCCACAGGGCTCGGTCCTTGGCCCCTATTGTTTGGCATCTACTTCTCAGAAGTACAGGCCAACATGGGAGGACTTTGGCTGACAAAGTTTGCAGACGACTGCAAACTGGGCCATAGTGGAAAGTGCATCGGACACTGATATCCTTCAGAAGGGACTCACGGAAACAGATAGCTGGTGCCAGAGCCATGGCCTGAAGTTAAACGCCAAAAAATGTATAGTCATACCCTTCGGGAAAAACAAGGTAACCCCAAGCTACCATATAGGTGGCAATCCACTAAGCACAGAAGTGGTTATCAGGGACCTGGGGACCCAGGTTGACAGTGGCCTTTCTTTTGACACTCACGTTGCTAAAGTGGTTAGAAAGACCTTCTACATTGCCCACCTGATCATGAAGGGATTCACATCCAGATCTAGTGAGGTCATTGATCCCCTGTACTCTTCACTTATCAGACCAATGATCGAGTACAATGTCCCATTCGGGATGTATCTCACCCGACATCTGCAGCAATTGGAGAGACCCCAAAAGTTCCTCACCAAAAGGATAAAGGGACTCCAAAATCTGTCATATGCTGCCAGATTGAAGAAACTCCAGCTCTATTCAGTCGCATACCGTCTGCTCAGAGGTGACATGTGCCTGACATATAGGCCATGTCCAACCCGGAATTAATGGACATGCTCCACCTCAAAAAATCCAAATCCACCAAAACCACTAGAGCAAGCGACTTAAACCTTAGCATGGATATAAATAGGACATGCTGGAGGGATAGATTTATCACTCAGAGACTCCCTATGCTGTGGAATAAAATCCCGGTCCATGTGAGGCAGAGCACCTCGCTGGCTCTGTTCAAGAGAAATCTTGACCTGTGGATGGGAGATCGTAGGTTTACCCCGGGAATCATCTCTGTGTCACTGCTGGACAGAGGCACAACAAACTAATGAGCACAGTATTTTTTCATATAAGGGGTGGCGTAAGCCACAAAACTTTGGGCTAGGCTTATAAATGCCTTAGGGCAGACAGCCTAGTATAAACATATGAACCTATGAACCTATATCCACACCTCCAGGTTAGTGGCATTGCACGAAGTATCGGAGACCATCCATGTGCAACTAACAGTGGGCAAGACTGCTTTTCAGTTTATAGCATCCTACAGACCACCCTCTCAAAGTCAGGAATCCCACTCGGCTATCCTGAAAACATTGGAGAACATGAAGATCTCTCCGAACACCATTATATTGGGTGACTTCAACTACCCAAACATTGACTGGGAGCACTACTCAAGCCCCAGCACCTTAGCCCAAAGGTTCCTGAAAATTATAAACTCAGATGCTATGGAACAACTAGTCACCACTCCCACAAGAGGGGACAACATACTAGACCTGATCATTACCAACATGGGGACTCTATGCTCCACACCAGAAGTATATCCCTCATTGGTAAGATCAGACCATAAATTAATTTCACTGGATGTCCACATCCCGACCCCACCCCCAGCCCAGAAAACCACAGTGAAAAACTTCTCAAAAGCGAACTTCTCACTTCTCAAAACCAAAGTGGAATCCTTCAAGGCCCCAGGGCCAGTGGAAACTATGGCCCAAACTGCAGAATCCTATATAAACGCATTCTACGGACATCTCCAGGAATGCATGGATCATGCTATCCCAAACAAAACCAAGACCCAATCATCCAAAGGCAGGCGTCCAGTCTGGTGGACCCCTGCCATAAATAAACTGTACAACAGAAGGAGGAAGCTACTACATGATAGAGCAAAATCCCTAATAGGGAAGGCATCTCTGATCAGTACTAGCAAAAAATTATGATCCTTCATAAAATCCTCCAAGGCCAGCTTCGAGAGAAAAATTGCACAGGACACCAAAGACAATCATAAGGCTTTTTTCAGTTATGTTAAGAACCTGGGATGCAACTCCCAGACTTGTTCTGAGTTGATTCTAAATGACAAAAAATACACTGAACCCACAGACATCGCCAATATCCTGGCAGACAGGTTCAGTGCAAACTTCTCCACCCCCTGCCCCCCAAAAGAGCAAGTATCTATCCCGGCAGAGGGCTGCCTCCCAAACATCTCTGATGCTCAGGTGAAGGCTGCCCTCTCCAAAGCCAAAAACATTGCTTCCATGGGACCAGATGGCATCCCAGGTTGCATCCTACATGAACTCCAAGAGGAACTAATCCCTCAAATAAAACAGCTATACAATCTCAGCCTCACTACAGGATATGTACCCACAGAATGGCGTACAGCAACAGTGGTCCCACTCCACAAAGGTGGAGCCTCTACGGACCCTGGAAACTATTGCCCCATAAGCCTGACTAGCTTAGTCTGCAAGGCTATGGAGAGGATCATCATGGAGCTCATAAACAAAGACATTGGGGACCTACAGACACTAGATCTTACCCAGTTTGGCTTTGTCAAGGGCAGATCCTGCCTTTTGAACCCGGTTGACTTCTTCGAAACAGTCACCAAAGCCATAGATGAAGGGAAGTAGTCCACACAGCCTATCTGGACCTTGCAAAGGCATTTGACACAATACCCCACTCGGGCATCATAGATAAGCTATCCAGCTTAAATATAAACCCCTATGTCACAAGATGGGTTGCAAACTGGCTCAAAGACAGAACCTACAGAGTAAGAGTTGCTGGAGCCATGTCAGACTCGAAACCGGTCACAAGTGGCGTCCCACAGGGTTCTGTCCTGGGACCACTGTTGTTCGGTATATACTTTTCCGAGGTACAGGCAAACGTGGGAGGACTATGGCTCACCAAGTTCACAGACGACTGCAAACTGGGCACCATAATCGACTCTCCAGCTGACACAAACATCCTTCAAAAAGGTCTCACAGAGACAGATAACTGGTGCCAGTGCCATGGTTTAAAGCTAAATGCCAAAAAATGTATGGTCATACCCTTTGGCAAAAACAATGTGCCCACAAATTACCACATAGGCAGAAACCCATTAAGTACAGAGAAAGTTATTAGGGACCTGGGGACCCAAGTTGATAGCAATCTCTCCTTTGAAAACCACATTGCCAAAGTGGTTAGAAAGACCTTCTACATAGCCCACCTCATCACAAAAGGTTTCACATCTAGATCAAGAGAGGTAATCGTGCCCCTTTATTCATACCTCATCAGGCCCATCAAAGAATACAATGCCCCTTTTGGGATGTACCTTACCCGACACCTGCAGCAATTAGAAAGACCCCAAAAGTATCTCACCAAGAGGATCAAGGGTCTCAAACAGATGCCATATGCTGCTCGGTTAAAAAAACTCCAGCTCTACTCAGTTGCATACTGCCTACTTTGAGGCAATCTATGCCTGACATACAAAGCTATGTCAAATCCAGAATTAATGGACATGCTCCACCTCAGTAAATCTAAATCCCTTAGAGCCACACGCTCGAGGGACTTGAACCTCAGCACAGAAATAAATATAACTTGCTGGAGGGACAGGTTCATAACCCAGAGGCTCCCTTCGCTCTGGAATAGAATTCCAGTTCATGTGAGGCACAGCACCTCACTGAATCTCTTCAAGAAGAATCTCGATAGGTGGATGGGGGATCGTAGGTTTATCCCGGGGGTTACTCCCGTGTCACTATTAGACAGAGGCACAGTAAACTAAACCTTAAAAAGGGCACAGTATACTCAAATCAAGGGTGGTGTGAGCCATGCAGAATCGGGTTAGGCTTCTAATTGCCCCAGGGCAGATAGCCTAGTATGAACCTATGAACCTATGAATTCTAAGGACTGATGTCTTGTCTGTGGTCAGAGTATGGTTATACCAATGTACACAAAAGTAAGAACTATAGATCATTATGGTAATGTTGCAGTGTGACTGCTGAAACTGAGATGATGGCACTGGGGAATATAATATAATGATGATTCCAAGGACAATATATTTCTTTTACAACTTTTAATAAACAAAATATTGTTCATGTTTTTACTAGTGCAGTTTCTGTCACTGAGGTGTTGTGTACTCTCAGAGAAGAATGATTTGATATTGAGGGACTAGAAACATACAAGTCACAATATATATTTTGGGAGGCAGTTTGACAATAAGAAGTAACTTTTGCACAGACTGTGAAGGACTTCTATCAGAAGGATGTAGAATCTAAACTCAAGAGAGCAATACAGCTATTCCGTCATGAAAACAAAACTTTCATGGGGTGTTGCACGCCTCAGTGGATTTTTTTTCTCTGTAGATTCAAGGACGAAGATTAATGTACAAAATGATGTTCCAACAAGATGTACCCTATAAGGAGATATACATTTGGTTATGCCTGACAGAAAGGATATTATTGGCTAGAACAACATCAGCACTTTAGGAATAATTTAGGACCCCAACACTCCTTTCTTAGTGACCATACTTACACATTACTAGCTTCGCTGCAGTGTTACAATATTCATATTTGCTATTATATGACAGACACATATTATGAAATGAATAAACACATGTCTGCATCAAATATGCCATCAACACAGTACTGCTGTAATTAGTGCTGATAAAATGTAGAGTTTGTGCCTCCTTTCTGCATCTTATCGTTTTAACGCATCATGTCTGCAAGAAAGCATTATGCATACTTTATATATCTTTATAAATATAAGCAATTATTTGATTTCTTAAGACAAAAAATGTATTCAGAAACTTTGTCCATGGCAACATAAAGAAATTATATGTGCTTAAGAAAATTATTTCAAATGTCACTGTCTGAAATCTGTAACTGCATAATTGTGTATTGTGTCACATGTGAAGATTTTTTTCTCTCCATATTACCTCTTCCAGGGTTGCACCAAAAACCTACCAGTTTCTCCTATCTACAGATATATACTGGCATACTATACATTTCCCATATCATAAGTGATAGCAGTTATCACACCATTCTCACCTTAGCTGCAAACCCATTGCAAAAAATCTTAACCGATATCTTACCAAAGGATGTATGTTCAAAAGTCTGTAAACATATTACTGGCATGATCCGATCAATAGCAGTTAATGCACTGAAATCCTGACTAACTCTAGTAGGTGTATATCTTGGTCTGCTAATCTACTGGTTATCTAAGAAGACGGCTACAAGAACAGCATAAATAATTTGGAGGGGTTGAGATGTTAGATTACACGGAAAGAAATCTAAAATGCAATGAAACATGTAAATACAAGACAGATGATGTTCTAACTATAAATACCGATGCCCAAGTTATTTAAGGAGTGTGTAGTCTTACAAAAGTGGCTTATATATCTATTATCTATCTCTCTGGCTATGTGTACTAGAGGTGTAGATCCCTCTCCTCAACTTTAGGTTAGAAAAAAACACAAAATGCTCCTCCCCTCAGACGTGACGAGTTGAGCATCAAGAAGCGAGAGGAAAAAAACAGAAAGAAAGCAAAAAACTCCCTTATCAGCCTCAGTAAGAAGCTGAGATCCCTCATAAAATCCTCCAAAGCTAGTTACGAAAATAAAATTGCCAAAGATTCCAAAGACAACCACAAGGCATTCTATAACTATGTCAAGAATCTAAATGGCAATGCTCAGATCTGCTCTGAGCTACAACAGAATGGCATTAAATATACTGATCCCAAGGATATTGCCAATATCCTGGCAGATCGATTCAGTGCCAACTTCACCCCCCTCTCTCCCCCTAAATGGCCCATCTCAGTACCGGATGATTGCCAAATTCTGGTAATACTGGCCAGACAGGTAAAAGACACACTCTCCAAAGCTAAGAATACAGCATCTATGGGACCAGATGACATCCTGGGCTGTGTACTACATGAACTACAAAATTAACTGGCACCTCACCTAAGTGTCATGTTTAATCATACCCTCACCTCAAGCTTCATGCCCACTGAGTGGCGCACAGCTACAGTTATCCCACTCCACAAGGAGGGATCTGCCTTGGATCCCCGGAACTACCGCCCCATCAGTCTGATGAGCCTGATCTGCAAGGCCATGGAACGTATTATCATGGAACTTATAAACAAAGACATTGGCAACCTTAAAACACTGGACTCCACCCAGTTTGGGTTCGTGAATGGCCAATCTTGTCTCCTGAACCTGATTGACTTCTTTGAATCAGTCTCCAGAGCCGTGGACGAGGGTAAGGCAGTCCACACAGCCTATCTGGACATCGCCAAGGCCTTTGACACCATCCCCCACTCTGGAATCATAGATAAATTACTAAGCTGGGCATTAATCCCTACATCACTTGATGGGTTGCCAACTGGCTTACTGACAGAACCCACACTGTAAAAATAGCTGATTCCAAATCCAGCTCCAGACAAGTGACAAGTGGAGTACCTCAGGGTTCAGTCCTGGGACCTCTCTTTTCTGGCATCTACTTCTCTGAAGTACAGGCCAACACTAAGGGACCATGGCTAACAAAGTTCGCAGATGACTGCAAACTGGGAGCCATTATTGAATTCCCAAATGATGTCAATACTCTACAAAAGGGCCTTACAGAAACAGATGCTTGGTGCCAGAGCCATGGACTCAAGCTCAATGCCAAGAAATTTATAGTTATCCCCTTTGGGAAAAAAACATGCACCTGTGAATTACCACATAGGTGACAGTACACGAAACACTGAAAGTGTGATAAGAGACTTACGGACACAGGTGGACAGTGGTCTCACCTTCAATAACCACATCACCACAACAGTCAGGAAATCCTTCTATGTGGCACACCTCATCACTAACGGCTTTTCATCCAGAAAAAAAGGAGGTCATTGTCCCGCTGTACTCATCCCTCATTAGACCCATTATAGAATACAATGCCCCATTTGGTATGTACCTCTCAAGACATCTGCAACAACTGGAAAGGCCACAGAAATACCTCACTAAAAGAATCACAGGCCTAAAGCAGATGCCCTATGCTGACCGCCTTAAAAACTCCAGCTATACTCTGTCGCATATTGTCTACTCTGAGGCAATCTCTGCTTAACATACAAGGCCATGTCAAACCCAGAACTGTTGGACATGCTACACATAAAGAAATCCCAATCCCTCAGTCACATGCTCCAGGGATCTAAACCTTGTCATCACAATAGACAAAACATGCTGGAAGGATAGGTTCCTGACCCAGAGACTCCCCAGACTCTGGAATAGACTGCCCATACATGTCAAGCAGAGCACCTCTTTGGCCCTCTTCAAAAGGAACCTTGATGACTGGATGGGAGAAAGGAAATTCACCCCAGGGATCATGTCAGTCGCCCTGCTAGACAGGGGTCCATGGAAGTAAATAGTGTGGGAAGAAATAGCCAGGGAATTGTTATGGTTAGGCTTGTATAAGCCCTAGGGCTGATAGCCTAGTACCAACCTATGAACCTATAAGAAAAAGTTCTTCTCTCCTTTTAAACTGTAGCAAGTACTGCATACCTCTCAACTGTCCAGATTTTTTGCAGAATGTCCAAATTTTTGGTTCATATTCCTGGTCTGTTCCTCATAAAATTTGTGGTTTACTGGTAAATCACTGGGATGATATGAGGACTGAAGTCACTAAATAATGACATACATTTGAGTTTTAGACTTCATATCCTTCAGAAAATGTATGTTAAAACAAATCCTGTTACTCTAGCAATTTTCTAAGTTTATAAGAGCAATATTTAAAATACGTCCCTATTTTTGGGCCTGTGTCCCCCATTTTGTCAGACTTTATTCAGATTTCTGTGACTAAGAGGTTGAGAGGTATGGCAAGTAGCTGTTACAGTTTATGCCACACATGGGACATTAGACTGTGAATTCTGGTAATGTACTGAAGACAAAGTGTGCTACAGTGCTTCAGTTCTGACCACAAATGCAATACTGGCATGCACCGAAGACTGATTTGGATCTGCCAATGACACCTTCTAACACTTTGCGTCTGTGGCAGCTGACCCCTACACCCAACCCTTGCTAAGCTCCTGTTCCATCCATCTATCTATTTAGTCCTCTTTACAGTGTTCTGTAAATGCACACATTTTATATCCATAGTCTGTCTCTCTGTCAGTCTCTCTGTCTATTGATCTATTTACCTACCTATCCATCCTTCTAGATGATGTTCTGTGTATGCACATATTTTTTATCCATGTGTGCATGAATGCTTATCTAATTCTTTAGTTACCCTTCTACAAATCATCTGGGTAAGAGGGCTGGTTCAGGGACCTTTTTCAGCCAGCCATGCTGCAGGCCACAGGTATACAGAAAAAAAATCTAATTTCATAAAACACCATATACAACATACAATATGTACTAAAGCAAATCAGAAGAAGCTTTATTACTTAGAAGTACAGAAATGACTGAAGCATGTTGTTGTGTCTTTCGGCTTTTCCTGGTTAGGGTCGCCACAGTGGAACTTCGGACTGCTAATGATTGGCAGTAGATTTTTATGTGCCAAGTTGCCGGCCCTGACGCACAACCTTCAACGAAGGTATGCCCATTCACACATGTCTCCACACAGAAGACGCTCTAGCTGAGAATTGAACAGGACAACGTCTTACTGTGAGGCGACAACGCTACCGCAGCACCACCACTGCAGTATGTACAGAGAAAATACCAACAGTGACGAGTTACTGGTCTGGGCCTGTGATTATACAATAACAGTGTCCAAGGAATTATTTTGAGGACAACCTACTTTATAAGCTCCACATGCCTCACAACAGATTGTGGGAAGGACATTTCTAAACTACAAATTATGCTACCAGCTAGCTGGGGTTTAACAACCTTCTACTTCCACACAAGATTTATTAAGTCTTCTGCACTTTAAATGAGGGTCACCAACTATATCAGCCCTCTAGACTGTAGTGGAGAGTAGAATACTAGTATGGTCAAAACAAATTCCTTACTTGTAACTTAACGTAAGCTGTTCTCTAATATGAGAGTAGGAGGCCCCCCAGAATATTACTTGAGGCAGTGGTAAGGAGGATGTTGTTCAAAAGGTAACATCTAGCAATATGAATATAGGTTACCGGGAGAAAACAAAATGTTGTCTGTTGGAGATTGGTGGTTTGCTGTTGTGAAGATGTACTGTGAATGTGAATGTGAGAGTAAATAAGTGCTTTCATGTTATGATAATACTAAATAGTGAAATAAATTCATAGCAGCAAACTTTTGAAAAGCCCATTGATCTCAAGAGTCCTTAGGCTAAAAGTGGTTGTGCTTTTGTTCATTACACCAACCTAGAGTAAGGGTAAACTGAAGTTTAAATAATTCATCTGGAGCATGGACTTTTGATCATGTGGTTATTGCCTTCACTATCATGATTTAGTACTTTTTACCACTAACAAATTTAACCTGTCTCTGCCATGGCAGTTTTTGTAGTAATGAGCTTTACTCCCATAGGTTCATAGGTGTATACTACTAGGCTAATAACCACTGAGGCCTTACACCAATTAATTCAGGTGGGAGGAAACAACACAGCTAAACAACTCTCAGCTGGTATCTCCTCTTTTTTTTAAGACAGGTTACTTGGTACTTGAATACAATTGCTTACTTTTTAGAGTATTAGGGCTACAAGCTGTTACAAAAAATAAACACACAAAAAGCTTTATCCTTAATGCCCATGTTTCATTCCTTCAGTTTCTGCTTCCAAACTGTGTGACTCTAAGCAAATCATTTAACCAGACAGCATTTCTTTATCTGATCATGAACAGGGGCAGTTATGTCCAATGGGCTTTCCCTGTTAAGAAATGAATATATATATTTGATACTTGGTCGTATACTCATATAATTGCAGTACAAAACACTGATCAAAAGTGATCGATAAAAAAGCCAAAATAAAAAAAAGCAAAACCAGTATTTCTTGCATGGTGGTAAGCCCCACTGCATCCCTCCCCACATACTAATTATATATGCTGCTATTCACTTAGATCAACAATAGCTACACCTTTTGAACAAAAGCATATAGCATCGCTATTCACACTAATGCGCTAATTTAATAAAAGTAACTTAACATTATTGCTAAGCAAGTGAAAATAGGAACCAATTTGTGATATTCCTACTGGCCTTACTGGGGCTGTCAGCCATTTCAGCATGTAATATTATATTATACCTTCTACCCCTGTATCAGTGCTAGTCCTCCAGTTTTCAGGATATGTGCTAGCCTTTTCTGAGAAGCTACTATGTTTAGAATGAGTTATAACATTTTTGTTTTTAACTTCTGTATTTATGTAAACAGTGTTCATTACAACCTAAGCTACTGCAAGACATGCACATTATAAGGATGGTGTGGTTCTGAAAGTAAGTGGAAACTCATCTAAAACACATTAAACTCAATAAGGAATTTTTAGATCATATGCACAATGATACCATAATTAGAGTATTGTTTGCCAGAATGGCTTGCAAAGTAGTTTTCAATAGTTTGTGGTTTCCTTCATATGGTACTGTCAGTCTGTCATGTGCATAACTGCTAATGGACAGGAAATGAATTTCAGGATTTAGCAGGTCAAAGCACAGTGGACAGACGCTATTTATAAGCAGGAAATAATGCAAATATTTTTGTTAGGAGTCTGGCTAAAGTCTTGAAGAGTTTGTAGACATGGCCACATCTAAACAAATGCACACGTTTGGCAGCTGTATAAGAAGAGTGCGGTCAAAGTTAATTACTCTTCCCACACAAAACAGTAGAAATTATCCTTCCTCAGATCACAAGCAGTGGCTGGAGATGAGCACAACATAATTTAATATGAGCACAGTCCACCCAGCATGAATATGGGTGGCATCAGAATGTTCAAAGCAGTTGATTATTATTGCAACAATGAAACAAATGTGCACAATCTGCAGTACTCTACTGTGGAGAGTAGGGTACTGTCTGAGGTGATATTGTGTGATTAGAGTTTTCACAGTTGAACAGTATACATTCAACCTTAAAACAGGTTAGGCATTTGTGTAAAGATGACATAATCTGATACAACATGTAAGTAATAAAATTAAGCTATTTTATCAGAAATGATGGTGAGTCCATGCTTTGGGACATGTGATTTTGAGTCTGAAGACTGAGAATGTTTTCTAAGGTGTTTGGAGATAGGTTTGAGCTTTTTGTAATGACTCCAGGAAGACAATACAATCCATCCAAAAGGATGAGTTTCACATTACAACCCATTAATATGGTCTTACAGGCAGCCATCCACAAGCAACTTGCTCCAGGATGATATTCTCACATCCACTATCAATCTACCTGCAGCAGCTAGTCTAGAGGAGATCAGCAGTCTAGGCCTATCATAAGTAGTAAGTCAATGAAAGAGGCAGTGTTAAAGTATTTCAGGTTTCAGTACATAGTGTGCAACAAGGAAGCTTTCAACAAAATGAAATCAACTGGCTTTCACATGCACAGCCTGGGAACCCTCTCACAGACAAATGAGCACAGACACACACACACACACACACACACACACACACACACACACACACACACTTGCATGCATAGGGAGTACCCTGATGTAACTCTTACCTAAGTAGTTGGAAGTTTAGCTAAAATGTCTTGCACTGCCAGGATATCTACTTCCTCTCTAACAAATATGGCACATCTTGTTGTACTGAACCCCCCCCCCCAAAAAAAAAAAATATATATAAAGCTGCATTTGTCATAGTCAGAAGATGTATTGCTCTAAACTGTAATAGTAAACAGTAAGAAGATAACAACATAATGGTGATGGGAACAGGTGTTTGTTTGTTCTGGTAATGGCATGAGCTTGACTAGTGGCAGAATGTCCAGAAGAATAGCTGGGGTGGTGAATCAGACAGTGAGACCCCCATTCTCTTTAATTTTATGGCGGAAACGACTGCAGAAACCCAAGGTAATAGTACTAAGCCCTCCTACAGTTACTTATGAAATTATGCACAAACATGGTAAGCCATGGTAGAATCCAAATTATACAAAGAGAAATAATAACACAAAGAGCTGCGCTTGTCACTCTTACTATCAGTGTAGAAGATGGCAGCAGATCCTTGAGTAGGAAGTCACCCCCCCCCCCCCCCCACAGCTTGCCTATACCAAGGCTACTGTTCGATCCCGTATTCTGGCATAATACCAAATGCATTTTCACTACAGATAGCCAATACCAAATGCATTTTCACTACAGATAGCCAGTACCAAATGGAAACATGAAACTGCATGAAAGCTCCAGAAATAATAGTAATAATGTGTGATTTGTAACAGCTGAATAATGAGATAGGTTCTAAATCCTCATATGATCCACAGCTGGGTAAAGGGGGTAATCTGACAATGAATAAATTAATTTAAACTGACTTCACATCAAAAAATAATGGTTTTGGGAGAAATGTCTGTGCTTGGAGTGATACAAAATACTGACAGCTGCAAAAACTGCTTAACTGCTTTCACTTTACCTAGAAACATAATCCTAAAGATTTCTTCTTATTTTGCTATAAATAGTAATTCTCTCTTCTTATAAGCTCTCATTTTTAAATTTGATTATTAATTTCCTCGAGAAGGAATGACTATAAAACATGGATGAGAGATTTGTAAGGAAATAAAGAGAAAGAAAGGGATATCATTCTAAATATTCAGCATCACAGTTATGCAAAATAAAAATGTTAAACAATCATAGCACTGTCTGTATAGCTTATAATGATTCATGTGGTTTTGTGCCTAAAAAGGGTCCACCTACCAGTATACCTACCCAGTTAAACTGGATAGGTGCACTGGTAGGTGGAGCTATCCAATTAACAAATGGTAAATAATACATAAAATAAAAATGCCTATGAGTTCAAATCTGTGGAGCATATAATATTGTCTAGGTAAGCTGCAGCATAGTTGATGCAGGGTTTCAGAACTATGCTCATTAATAGTTAGAAGGTGCTAGGTTCCTTTGCCTCAGCTGTTAAATGGATTTGCCACTAAACTATCCTCACGTCTAATGTAGTTAAGAATTTTGCCTTTCCCATCATTTGTATTAGCTCATCAACCCTAGCCATAGGGTAACTAAAATTTTTAAATTGTAAAATTATTACAGAAACCGAGTGCTCCTGCATGTTTTGGGAATTATAGCACTCACTTTTGAATTCTTCAAATATCCCTAGGTGAACCTTTTCCCTTACTTCTTCTTGAACTGTTTTTTTCTTTTTGATGCTAATGTTCAGAAATGTTTTTAAGTTATCCTTCTCTCCTGCAGTAGTTCCAGTATGGTGTTGAATCAGATTTGTTCTGCCAGGCAGTTCTGAAAAATGCTTCCATTTTCTGTAACATAATTTCATTTACTTCTTGTTTCTGTTCCTTGGATAGTGTGTCATTTATCTGAACTCCAGGAATAAAGGTCATCTATCATTCTTTGTCAGATTCATCAATCTCTGCTGCTAAGTTAACCAATCAAGTCTGCATTTCCTTCCATGGATTCAGAATGTTGATAAAGTACATTTGTTCTTGTCTTCTGTTAACTGTCTAACTCTACAATTTATCTCATGAAAATTTTCTGTTATATTAAATGGACCCTGCCATTTAGCTGCAAACTTGTTTTCTGTTGAGGGGACAAGATCAGCACTTAGTCTCCAACTTTAAATTCTGAGTCCCTTTGCATTTCTATTATCATCTCTTGTATGCCTTGAGCTTTTTCTATGTGTTCCTGTACTACAGGCATAACAACTTTTTCACCCTCCCTTGCAAGCTGGTTTTGTGTTCTACTGCATTTTAAAAGGGGTTTCGCTTCTTACTATGTTTTCCCTGCTCCCAGTCTGGCAATAAAATGGTTCCAAGTAGTGACCAGGGCATATCACAAGGAATTTCTAAAAAAAATATGATTATTTTAGAGACATTAATTAACAGGTTATCAACACTGCTAAATGCAGTCAGTCAGCTATATTGGCTACAGTAAACTCTACTTTCTGAATACTGCAACAATATGGGTGAACAAGGTGAGAAGAACTGGTAATAAAGTGTCATACCTTGTTGGAAATGGTATGTAGTACTGTATTTTGTTTGAGGCTGTAGCAAAGAATGGAAGGCCATACTCTAGTTGTGCAAAAAGTATTCTTTTGCCAATAGCTCTCTGATAAGTGGAGAGAGAAACCAAAAGAGTTTTTGATACCAAAATATGAGGAAGTTGGTTTTATTTCTATTTTTTCAAAAACCCAGCTGGAAGGTAAGTGATTGAACTAAACAGATGCTAAGGTATCTGAAGGAAGAGGTAGTTGTAATAACATTGTCAGCTTGATTTTACCAGCCTTTTGTTAGTGTAAATATATTTGTTCAGGGGTGATGGTTAAGTAGGAGATTTTTGGGGGAGAACTAATTGTATAATTGCATGTGGTCCTGTTGGAGTTGTATCTGGATGTAGAGCTGTCTAGGACTGGATCTATAAAGGACCATGTAATTTGCCCAGAGAATAAACTGTTGGAGCAAGTCAAATAGAGGTTTGTTGACGTAGTTTGAAAACAGGAGAAGGTCTGAGTCTTAAGATACACCTGACTCTGGTGTGGATTTCTGTGAGATGGCAGAGCCAATTAGGTGGGAGAGGATGGTGAAGTGATCCTCCATGTCAAAGGCTTGGGCTAAGTCAATGAAAAGGTACTAGTTAGATTTCCTTTCTCCTGTGTACTGTCAAGAGCCATTCCTCCCCTGATTCACACAACATCTTGATCATAGCTGCTGAGACTTAATGCCAGGATACTGCTTTCCCTGACTTCATTTTCTTTACTGCTGTTCTCACTTCTTCTAGGGTGGATTCTTATTCCTTTTTAATTGTAGGGTGCAAATGGGGAGTACATCTTCTTTGGGGTTTTCCTCACTCAGAATCTGCTTGAAGAGCTCCTTCTATCTTCCTTTGATTTCCTGTAGACTGTTGAGCAACTTGTTGTTGGCATCCCTTATGAATGGTGTCTGATGACTATCATCTTCATTAGGCTTGCATCTTGATTTTCTTTTTACAATCTGCTAAATCACTTTCCAGAAGCTGTTAGAGTGTCTTTGATGCCTTGGTCTTTGCTACTGTGACTGCTGTCTGAGTCTGCCTGTTAACCATCTGGTACTCCTTCTTAGCCTGGTCCATCTTTTCTATATGCAAAAAAACAGCAAAGTGCATTGAGAAAACCACTTTATAAACCACAAAACAGCAAAGCTTTCGGGTAGAACCCTTCCTCAATACTATTACATATATTAAAAAACCAATTAGGTTTAAATACAAGTTAAAATAATCACATGACCAGCAGTCCAAAGATCATGTGACAAGAAACAGACGAGTACACATAAGTAAAAAATCAAAACACATCAAAGATATAAAAAAATAAAATAAAAAAATAACATTAAAATCTAACAACGTAATTTAGTTTGTTGTAATTTAATAAGAACAGATTTCAATGTAACCATGGAATTTAGACCTAGAGGGCGATCAGAAGCAAGTCTGAGTATCCACTCATATTCCTTAATCTCAAGTAAATTATTAATATCCCCACCCCTTAATGTTATGTGTAAAACATCTATAACCCTAAATGTAAACATATGGTCAGTACCAAATTCTGCTATATGTTTATATAAAGCATTCTTATTATTGGTTCTCCTAATCTCTGATTTATGCTCAATGATGCGCTCTTTTAGCTTCCTGGTTGTTTCCCCCACATAAAACGAGGAACACATAGCACAGGTTGCCAGATAGATCACTTTGGTACTGACACATGTAGCTGATAAATCAAACCTATATATTTTTTCAGTAACGGGATGTTTAAACACATTACTATTAACACTAGTAATATCTAAACAACAAGTACAATTCATACATCTATAAGTACCTGACTTAATGGAAACAGCCCGTTTCAAAGGTCTATTAAAATCAGTACCAATGTAATCTGTCTGGCAACCTGTGTTATGTGTTCCTCATTTTATGTGGGGAAAACAACCAGGAAGCTATAAGAGCGCATCACTGAGCATAAATCAGAGATTAGGAGAACCAATGATAAGAATGCTTTATATAAACATATAGCAGAATTTGGTACTGACCATAGGTTTACATTTAGGGTTATAGATGTTTTACACATAACATTAAGGGGTGGGGATATTAATAATTTACTTGAGATTAAGGAATATGAGTGGATATTCAGACTTGCTTCTGATTGCCCCCCAGGTCTAAATTCCATGGTTACATTGAAACCTGTTCTTATTAAATTACAACAAAATAAATTACATTGTTAGATTTTAATGTTATTTTTTTATATATTTTTTTTACATCTTTGATGTGTTTTGATTTTTTACTTATGTGTACTCGTCTGTTTCTTGTCACATGATCTTTGGACTGCTGGTCATGTGATTATTTTGACTTGTATTTAAACCTAATTTTTTTTAATATATGCAACAGTATTGAGGAAGGGTTCTACCCGAAAGCTTTGCTGTTTTGTGGTTTATAAAGTGGTTTTCTCCATGCACTTTGCTGGGTTTTTTTTGCATTATTTGTCTGCAGCTTGTGGTATTCACCCATCTTTTCTATATCCCACTTCTTCCTGTACTCTTTCTTTCTTTCATTTCATAACTTCCTGGACTTGAGTACCTTATTTCCGTTCCTGACTCATCAGCATAAATGTTCTAAAGTCTTCAATTTTCATAACATTTCATTTCATAACATTTTCAGCATTGGTCCTCAGTCTGTCTCTATATCGTCTGTTATCAGCTTTCAAGCACTAGGTATCCTGAGGCTGTACATAAACTGCCACATCTTTAATTGCAACCATTTGATACTACCACGAAATAAGGCCACGTGTGAGAGATGCAAATACTTAATTCAACTGGTGGTGAACCTGTCACATAATTTGGTTATCTGTACCTATACTTATACCTCACTTATACACTGCAAGATGAACATAAAACCTTGCTGTGATAAAATGCTCCAAAAACCACTTCCAAAACCACAAAGACCTAGGCATGTCACTGCAGATGTATTCATCACAGCAAACCTTTAGCAACACACTAATACACATTCCGTACTGCATATAACTTCTTCTATCACCCTCCATAGATAATAGTCATCAGAGTGGTTTGCCCACTTGTTTGGGCTATAAGAGTAGCACTCCCATTATGGTAATGCACTAGTTATATGACAGACCATAATTTGTCACACAGCTGCATAACTCAAAAGACTAAGCAAAAACAGAATAACTGTCAGGTACATTCAGGTGTAACAATTTGCCATACTACCTGGGATGCAGGTCCTTTCAGGAAAGTCTGGATGTGACATAGTGACTGCTCATATGGGTGAGAATGACTTGCAATGCACCACCTTAGATTATATGAAGAGGGATGTGAGAGAGATCTCTAAGTATATCTCTATGACTGGACAACAATTTGTCTCCAATTACATGATGCCACAGAACAAGCAAAAAAAAATAATAATAATAACTGGGTTTGTTATTGGTGCCTTTCTCAGTGGGCCCAATGTCTGTCAGCCTAAAGGGAGATGGAAGACAGTCTCATCTATTTTGCGAAGGATGAATTTCCCTATCTTTTCATGACTTTCTTGTATTGGGTAAGATTTTCTCTCCCCCAACTGTGCCTTTTTAGGTAATGTCAGTCTACTCAAGGCTATCAGCCTGGTAAACATGAATTCAGATCTAGCAAATATCAATGTAGCACTGTACTAAGTAAGAAAATGTCCTCCCTTAAAGCAATCTTAACTCTGGAAAATATTGATATTTGTGATATCAGTGAAACCTAGTTTCAGAAGAGTAACAGCACTCCCTCCTTACCTGCTTTCTTTTCCTATCACTTGTTCAGGCCCACAAGTGTAGATAGCACTGCACTAACACTGGTGGTGGCATGTCTGCCTTTCTCCAAAACACCGTCACCTCTAGTCTGTCTATCTGGCTGGGACAAAGATGTGAAACTCCTTAATATCTTTATATCAGTAAATAAGATGTCATATCACATCCTGATCAGCAACAGAACCCTGTCCATGATACATATAAATCACAAAATACAATTAACCAGAACATCTCTCCATTAACTCAAAAACTATCTTTCTAGGGGATATGAATTAACTCTCCATAAAACTGCACAACTATACCATTACAAATAAAGTTGCTCAATGTTTCTCTAATTTTGTCACTGTAAGCTACAGCCCCCACTAGTGGAATGAACCATAATCAATTATGTCCTAACAAACACAATACTTTTCTGCTTCTCACCCCTTATCACACCCCCCACCCCCCACTAGTCAAACTAGATCACAAGCTGTTTTATTCACCATATGGCCCAGGGCACAGGTCAACAACCAACAAGCTGTCTTTACAAATTTATTTAAGGGGAATTTTCTTGGACTCACTTATGACATGAGATGGTACAAAAGTCCCCCACTTCTCTATGACCCTGTGCTAAATACGTCCGCATATATCCAAAGTTTATAATCCCACCTCACCTGTTGTATACATGCTCATATACCATTTAACCACAAATACAACACTCATTTTATAAACAAAACCCAGTGGTGGAATCGAAAAATGTTCATATTGCTAAGAAACAGAGCAAGAACTCAGTGTTATAACTAACATTAAAAGCATTATCAAAGAACTCAGGAGCAAACTCAAATCCTGCATTGTTAATTATGACCCAGAACTTACTTTTTCAGCAAAGAGATAACCACAAGACACTTCAGAAATACTACCCAGTATTACACTAAGGTTATCTCTATGGCATTACCCACTCATCATCATCATCATCATCAGCCCCCTTTTTCCTATTTTTTTTTCTACATGGGGTCGGGGCATCATGTTAACAGTCGCCAACTCTCTCGATTAAGTGCTACTACACTCCTGCCTTCTTCAACACTCATGCCTGACTGTCCTATATCTTCATTCACAAAATTCATCCACCTCTTTGCTGGACATCCTTGCTTTCTCTTACCTTCTTTCTGTCTGACCCAAATCTTCCTCACCAGATTGTCTTCTCCTTTTCTGCATGTGTCCAAACCACCATAACCTGCTCTCTATGATCTTTTCTGCAATTGGAGCTACTTTAGCTTCTGCTCTTATGTCCTCATTTCTTCATCTGTCCCACAGTGTGCATCCTACCACCCTTATCAGGCACTTCATTTCCATCACCTCTAGCTTCTTCAACTGTTCTGCCTTTACTGCCCTGGTTTCGGTACCATACAGTAGTACTGGTTGTACACCTTACTTTTCAGCTTCTTTGACATTCTTATACATCTGACACTCTATGTCAGTTGGCTGCAGCCCCTCTGATTCTAGCTTTGACCTCTTCATTCAGATTCCCTTCTCCTCAACCACCCCTCCCAGATACTTGAAGCTGTTTACCTGTTCCACTATCTTCCCTTCTATCTCTATTCTCAGCTTCTTCTGATTTCCCCAGTTTGCTGCCATTACCACCATCTTATCTGTGCTTAGTTTCATCCCATGTGCCTTCAGTTTTGCATTCCATTCTCCTATACTTTGCTGAAGTTCTTGCTCATAGTCTGCCTGTAATGCCACATCATCTGCATACAGTAGCTTTGTTGATCTGTACCCTCCGACCAGTTTGGTAATGTAGTCCATCACCAGTATGAACATCAGTGGGCTCAGAGCTGAGCCCTAGTGTACAGCCACGCCCACTGGGAACCTCTTTGTGAGGCTGAACACTGTTCATACTCGAGTCATTGCGTCCTTGTACATAGTCTGGACTAATTCTACCAATGCTTCTGGGACTTCAAACCATCCCAGTACTGCCCAGACTAGCTTTCTTGGGACCTTGTCATATGCCTTCTCCAAGTCTAGGAATGCCCAGTTGGACTCTGTCCTCATCTCTAGCTTCTTCTCAAGTATATGTCTCACTGAAAACATCAGGTCAATTGTGCTGCATCCTGACCTGAATCTGAACTGCTCATCTCCCATCGTATGTTATATTACTCTGCGTATCCGTTTATCAATCACCCTCTCCAGAACTTTCATGCAATGTGTCAGGAGTTTGATGCTTCTGTACTGCCCACAGTTGTGGATGTCCCCTTTGTTCTTGTACACTGGCATGAGTATGCTTATTCTCCAGTCATCTGGAATATGCTTTTCTCTACACACTGCTAGAAGTACCCTTAGGAGCCATTTCTCCCCACTTCACCCAGCATCTTTATCATATCTGCTGTGACCTCATCTAAACCTGCTGCTTTCCCTAATTTAATTTTCCTTAGTGCTTTTCTTACTTCTTCTAGGGTGGGCTTCTCTTCTTCTCTCATCGTAGGCTGTTTCTGGGGCAGTACAACTTCTGTGGCGTTTTCTTCATTCAGAAGCTGCTGGAAATACTCCTTCCATTTGCCTTTGATGTCCTGTGGACTGGTGAGCAGGTTGTTGCTGGCATACCTTATGAAGGGTGTCTGACTATCTTCTTTATCTTTCTGTCTTTGTCTTGCAACCTGATATAGTTTCTTTTTGCCACTTATTGAGTCATTTTCCAGATGTTGGTAGAATGCCTCCGATGCCCTATTCTTTGCTATTGCAACTTCTTTCTTAGCTTCTTTGTTAGCCAACCAGTAGTCCTTCCTAGCTTGGTCAGTCTTTTCTATCTCTCACTTCTTTCTGCACTATTTCTTTCTTTTGATGACTTCCTGGACTTTTGCATTCCACCACCAGCTTTCCTTATGTACTTTATTTCCATACCTGTCTCGGTCACATATCTTTTCTGTAGTAGTCCTAACACATGCTGTTCTTAGGCGCTGCAATTCTTGTTCAACTCCACCTATTTCCTCCACTTCTTGAGGTGCTAGAGCCCTGAGTAATTCCTTGAATTGTTGTACTTTCTCTCCAGTCAACTTCTAGGTCTTCAGCCTGGTCTCTGTTTTCCTTACAGCCATTTTGTGTCATTAATGTGTGGTGTGTAAATTTAAAAACAGTCTTTTAAAAAATGTTTTAGGCAGGAAATACTTGTCATGGTTTTTTTTTTCTTTTAAAGTGTTTTTTTCTTTAAGCAGTTACCTATGGTGCATGAATCATGTGACTATAGGGAGGGGTATTTAAAGATGGTGTTTGTGCTTATGCATTTGATTCTGATGAAGAATTTTTATATGAAAGTGTTCAATCCTGTTGTGTTTTAGTAAAGTACTGAAACTTCGGTTGGCCTGCATTTTTCATTCCTGGACCTTATTGCTGGTTGTGGATTTTGTTAATTCCTGTTTGTTTACTTTCTTGGTTCTCTTTCTTTATTCCTGTTGCTCCACTCATGTGGACCCAGGCAGTCCTCATATCCTGTTCTGTCTGTCCTGATATGTGCATTCAAGTCAACCATTATCAACACCAATTCATGTTGTCCTGCTTTATCTAGCAGGTCCTGCAACTGCTGTCTGAATGCACTTTTTTCCTCACTATCACAACCTTGCTGTGGGGTGAAGACTGAGATTTTGAATACTGCCCTATCATTACACTGTAGTCTGATTGCCTTAAATCTATCATTAATTCTGATGATGTCCCTCACTGCCTTCTGAAGCCTCTCTCTCACCACAATTCCTACACCATTTCTAGCCTGTCCCCCTCCTGATTAGTAGAGTCTGGATCCCAAGTCAAGTGGCTTTGCTGCACTACCCTTCCATCTTGTCTCTTGGATACATAGGATGTCCAACCTCTTCTGTATCATCATGTCATCCTCTTCCAAGCTGCGTCCTGTCAATGAACCTACATTAGGTATAGCAATTCTCAGTTCATGTTTGGCAGGTTGGTTGGTTTTACGTCCAGCTTTCGCTCAACAGAGCTATCCCAGGTAACCCAGGCTGGGCAACTAGACACTGGCTGGCCAGTAGCTTATTGACCCAAAGCTGCTGGGCTTTATGGTGGGCACACACTGGCCAACAGGGGGACATATATCCCTCCCACCATTAGTATGGGTCCCTGGCGTAGGTTGGAGTAGGCCAGGTCCTCAACTCACTTATCACCGGTAACTACCCATGCCCATTTTGGTGACATTAGTCAACAAGACCGAATCACCTACAGCCATATTTTACACCATTGAGTGGCTAGCCCTACCATGGTGCGCAGTCTGTGATCCGTGTTCTCCTATCTTGAGGATAGTCCGCACCATAGTAGATTCCCAAAGCCACTGGTCTGTACAACTCTTTCCCCTATAGGGCACCAACTCATACCCTGAATATACAGCTAACAACTTTGCAGATAAATGCAACTCCAACTTCTCATCGCTGTCACCTCCAAACCTCTCAATTCAGCATATCCAGTAAACACCCCCAGTAATAATCTCTGAAAAGATATAGATACCAAAAGTGCTCCAAAATCACCACAATCCCTACACCATTTCTAGCCTGTCCCCCTCCTGAGTAGTAGAGTCTGGATCCCAGACCAAGTGGCTTTGCTGCACTACCCTTCCATCTTGTCTCTTGGATACATAGGGAGGGCACCAGTAAGCCGAAGCAAAATTGTTGCTTAGGATAGAGGGTCAACAAAGGGTCAGGAAAAAGTAATCACTCAACCAGTTCCAGTTAAATAAAAAAGAGAGAGAAACAGAAATCTCAGAATGGAGGACAAAGAAAAAAACGGTGCAACAGCTGGTGAATTTAAAGTAACTCCACAGGAAGAACAGTTTTATAATTGTTGCCAGTCACTGATGATGTTGGCCTAATGAAGGAAACAGTAGGCACTTGACAAAAAGAAGTGAATAATCTGAAAGAACTAATCCAGGACTTGGAAAAGAAAAGAGCAGTTCTTAGATTAGAGATTCAGGAACACAGTAGATACAATGATAGAAAAAAAATACAAATGCAAGAAGGAAAACTGGATGAGCTAGAAAACAGCAAACCACTGGTGTAAAACAGACAAATGACGATGCATGGGGATTATACACAGATATGAAAAATAAAGAAATCTCACTGACACAGAAAAAATATAGTATGAATTTGGGGGGGGGGGGTGTTATCATTTTGGGGGTCCCCAACAAATTTCAAGCTGGGAGACCCCAGGACAGTTTAAGTCTAAATATTACCTTGTCACTACCACACCTCCTAATCTTTTCATTCACACTGCTAGGAGTAATCTGCATAGACCGAACTGTAGTTCCAATTCTTTTACTTTAATGCAGGCTTGTGTGTACCACTCTCGCCCATCTCACACAGGGACATTCACAGATACTGGCATTTAGTTGTAACAATGATACATTACAACAACTCTATGTACAGGAATGGACTTAGGTGAAATGGTATCCTAGGTACTGCCTACTGTTTCATCCACCCACACATCCTTCAGGGTTTCCCTCTGTTTTCCCACCATCACCATGCACATTACATTTTTCTTCTTTTACTCATATTTGTCTTACACTTCTAAATTTTATTTTGACGTTTTTTTTTTTCTTTTTACACAAACTTTCATTCAGTGATGGTTTGAACAAAAATTATGATTAAAGGAAAAGTCTACCTTCTCTTAAAGTTTAACTCAGCTCTTGGGTTGCTTTTCCTCCTTACAATATGGTTTCAGTATTGTATAGGTACCAGAAACATGTTTCTAATTTATAAAACTTTTATTTCCTTGCCTTAGAATCAAAGGACGTGAAAGACCAACCACTTTTTTAAGCTTAACATCTCACATAATTTGCAGAGGAATCTGTTTATGCCTGCAGGACATACCACAGACACAGATAAATCTGTAGTCAGGTACTGCTGGAAATTTTATACGGGTAATTAGTCCTGCTGATGTCAACAGCTCAGCACCTGCTGTAAAAAGATAGAAAGATGTGAAACTGTTTTCAACTGTCTTTATTGCAGAGAGGAAGAGAAATTACACTGATCCACTGCCGCTTCCAGTGTAGCCATGCCTTTCATAGCAAAACAGAGCGATTAGGGGGAGGAGCCTGAATGGCTAACTGAAAGCAGTAGTATTTTAGAGCTCCATATAACTAGTTAAATAAGACAGGAAAAATATTATTTTTTTTCTTCAAATTTTTAAATCTTATAGATAAAGGTCTAATTTACATAATTGGAAACTCTGGTGAAGTTTTACAAATAATTTCCTGTCAAAAAGCTTGGATATATATTCACTTGTTAAAATGAGCAACTCAAAGAATTCTCTGCAGGATTCTGCATTAAAGAAGGAACTACAACAGATGGCATCTACCCTGCAGGAGTTGTCTTTGAAGATAGATGATTTTAAAGAGAACTTGGAAAATCTTAAAACAAGCAGTCAAAAACAGACTGACACCCTCAAGGAAATGCCTCAACAACACCACACAAGGATGGAGGAGTGGTCTCAGCCCAGAAACTAGTTGACTATTGGCCATTTTGGGCTAATTCCTAGCTCTTTCAAGTTCCCTGCCTTAAAACCCGCTTTTGCACGGTGTTGCGCTTGTTTCCGACTCAGCACAGTTCCTAGTGGTCTTGCAGAGTGGTACAAGCAGCAGAGAGACAAAAAAGAGTGACTTTTACCAGATAAAGTATTTTTTCTCTGCCTTTGCATTAACAACTGCTTATTCTGGCTGAAAATCGAGCTTCTAACTGCTCTGTTACCTTTAAAAGATTGTTATTGCATTTTTACTGTACCTGCACTTTAAAAGTTGTTCTTGTGTTAATTTAACTGTTTAGGCTGCCCACTCAAGTGTGCTACCCTGTGTAAAGCATTTACAGTGCTTTCCTGTTAATTTCTGCTACTGTTCTGCAAAAAAGAAAAAAAAAACATCCTTGTTTCCCACCTTTTCTGAGCTAGAATAGTCCAGATTTCAGGTTTTGCTGAATTCTGGGCTTTGGTTTAAGTTACTGTGTTGCCCATATCCTTACTTGGATAGGAGGAAGCTTCTCTGTTCACCAGAGAGAGTGGGCAGCTTTGAGCAGCCTATCTGACCCTGGAGGAGTGGTCTCAGCCCAGAAACTTGTTGATTATTGGCCGTTTTGGGCTAATTCCTAGCTTTTTCAAGTTCTGTGCCTTAAAACCCGCTTTTGCGCAGTTTAGTGCTTGTTTTTGACTCAGCACAACTCCTCGTGGTCCTGCAGAGCGGTACAAGCAGCAGAGAGACGAAAAAGAGTGACTTTTACCAGATAAAGTATTTTTTCTCTGCCTTTGCATTAGCGACTGCTTATTCTCTTCGAAAAGTGAGTTTCTAACTGCTCTGTTACCTTTAAAAGTTTGCTATTGCATTTTTACTGTACCTGCACTTTAAACATTGTTCTTGTGTTAATTTAACTGTTTAGGCTGCCCACTCAAGTGCGCTAGCCTGTGTAAAGCATTTACAGTGTTTTCCTGTTCATTTCTGCTACTGTTCTGCAAAAAAGAAAACAAATCCTTGTTTCCCACCTTTTCTGAGCTAGAATAGTCCAGATTTCAGGTTTTGCTGAATTCTGGGATTTGGTTTAAGTTCCTGTGTTGCACATATCCTTACTTGGATGGGAGGAAGCTTCTCTTTTCACCAGTGAGAGTGGGGAGCTTTGAGCAGCCTATCTGTCCCTGGAGGAGTGGTCTCAGCCCAGAAACTAGTTGATTATTGTCTGTTTTGGGCTAATTCCTAGCTCTTTCAAGTTCCCTGCCTTAAAACCCGCTTTTGCACAGTTTTGCACTTGTTTCTGACTCAGCACATCTCCCGTGGTCCTGCAGAGTGGTACAAGGAGCAGAGAGACGAAATAGTGACTTTTACCAGATAAAGTATTTTTTCTCTGCCTTTACATTAGCGACTGCTTATTTTCACCAAAAAGTGAGTTTCTAACTGCTCTGCTACCTTTAAAAGCTTGTTATTGCATTTTACTGTACCTGCACTTTAAAAGTTGTTCTTGTGTTAATTTAACTGTTTAGGCTGCCCACTCAAGTGCGCTAGCATGTGTAAAGCATTTACAGTGTTTTCCTGTTAATTTCTGCTACTGTTCTGCAAAAAAGAAAACCCCCAAAAAATTCTTGTTTCCCCCCTTTTCTGAGCTAGAATAGTCCAAATTCCAGGTTTTTCTGAATTTTGGGCTTTGGTTTAAGTTCCTGTGTTGTCCATATGCTTACTTGGATAGGAGGAAGCTTCTCTGTTCACTAGTAAGAGTGGGGAGCTTTGAGCAGCCTATCTGTCCCTGGAGGAGTGGTCTCAGCCCAGAAACTAGTTGACTATTGGCCGTTTTGGGCTAATTCCTAGCTCTTTCAAGTTCCCTGCCTTAAAACCCACCTTTACGTGGTTTAGTGCTTGTTTCCGACTCAGCAGAGATCCTCGTGGTCCTGCAGAGTGGTACAAGCAGCAGAGAGATGAAAAAGAGTGACTTTTACCAGATAAAGTATTTTTTCTCTGCCTTTGCATTAGCGAATGCTTATTCTCGCCGAAACGTGAGTTTCTAACTGCTCTGTTACTTTTAAAACTTGTTATTGCATTTTTACTGTACCTGCACTTTAAAAGTTGCTCTTGTGTTAATTTAACTGTTTAGGCTGCTCACTCAAGTGCGCTAGCCTGTGTAAAGCATTTACAGTGTTTTCCTGTTCATTTCTGCTACTGTTCTGCAAAAAAGAAAAAAAAAATGTTGTTTCTCACCTTTTCTGAGCTAGAATAGTGCAGATTTCTGGTTTTGCTGAATTCTGGGCTTTGGTTTAAGTTCCTGTGTTGCTCATATCCTTACTTGGATAGGAGGAAGCTTCTCTGTTCACCAGTGAGAGTGAGGAGCTTTGAGCAGCTTATCTGTCGCAGGAGGTAGTGGTCTCAGCCCAGAAACTAGTTGACTATTGGCCGTTTTGGGTTAATTCCTAGCTGTTTCAAGTTCCCTGCCTTAAAACCTGCTTTTGCACAGTTTTGCGCTTGTTTCTGACTCAGCACATCTCCCGTTGTCCTGCAGAGTGGTACAAGGAGCAAAGAGACGAAATAGTGAATTTTACCAGATAAAGTATTTTTTCTCTGCCTTTACATTAGTGACTGCTTATTTTCACCAAAAAACGAGTTTGTAACTGCTCTGTTACCTTAAAATGCTTGTTATTGCATTTTTATTGTACCTGCACTTTAAAAGTTGTTCTTGTGTTAATTTAACTGTTTAGGCTGCCCACTCAAGTGTGCTACCCTGTGTAAAGCATTTACAGTGCTTTCCTGTTAATTTCTGCTACTGTTCTGCAAAAAAGAAAAAAAAAACATCCTTGTTTCCCACCTTTTCTGAGCTAGAATAGTCCAGATTTCAGGTTTTGCTGAATTCTGGGCTTTGGTTTAAGTTACTGTGTTGCCCATATCCTTACTTGGATAGGAGGAAGCTTCTCTGTTCACCAGAGAGAGTGGGCAGCTTTGAGCAGCCTATCTGACCCTGGAGGAGTAGTCTCAGCCCAGAAACTAGTTGATTATTGGCCGTTTTGGGCTAATTCCTAGCTCTTTCAAGTTCTGTGCCTTAAAACCCGCTGTTGCGCAGTTTAGTGCTTGTTTTCGACTCAGCACAACTCCTCGTGGTCCTGCAGAGCAGTACAAGCAGCAGAGAGACGAAAAAGAGTGACTTTTACCAGATAAAGTATTTTTTCTCTGCCTTTGCATTAGCGACTGCTTATTCTCTTCGAAAAGTGAGTTTCTAACTGCTCTGTTACCTTTAAAAGTTTGTTATTGCATTTTTACTGTACCTGCACTTTAAACATTGTTCTTGTGTTAATTTAACTGTTTAGGCTGCCCACTCAAGTGCGCTAGCCTGTGTAAAGCATTTACAGTGTTTTCCTATTCATTTATGCTACTGTTCTGCAAAAAAGAAAACAAATCCTTGTTTCCCACCTTTTCTGAGCTAGAATAGTCCAGATTTCAGGTTTTGCTGAATTCTGGGATTTGGTTTAAGTTCCTGTGTTGCACATATCCTTACTTGGATGGGAGGAAGCTTCTCTTTTCACCAGTGAGAGTGGGGAGCTTTGAGCAGCCTATCTGTCCCTGGAGGAGTGGTCTCAGCCCAGAAACTAGTTGATTATTGTCTGTTTTGGGCTAATTCCTAGCTCTTTCAAGTTCCCTGCCTTAAAACCCGCTTTTGCACAGTTTTGCACTTGTTTCTGACTCAGCACATCTCCCGTGGTCCTGCAGAGTGGTACAAGGAGCAGAGAGACGAAATAGTGACTTTTACCAGATAAAGTATTTTTTCTCTGCCTTTACATTAGCGACTGCTTATTTTCACCAAAAAGCGAGTTTCTAACTGCTCTGCTACCTTTAAAAGCTTGTTATTGCATTTTTACTGTACCTGCACTTTAAAAGTTGTTCTTGTGTTAATTTAACTGTTTAGGCTGCCCACTCAAGTGCGCTAGCATGTGTAAAGCATTTACAGTGTTTTCCTGTTAATTTTTGCTACTGTTCTGCAAAAAAGAAAACCCCAAAAAAATTCTTGTTTCCCCCCTTTTCTGAGCTAGAATAGTCCAGATTCCAGGTTTTTCTGAATTTTGGGCTTTGGTTTAAGTTCCTGTGTTGTCCATATGCTTACTTGGATAGGAGGAAGCTTCTCTGTTCACTAGTAAGAGTGGGGAGCTTTGAGCAGCCTATCTGTCCCTGGAGGAGTGGTCTCAGCCCAGAAACTAATTGACTATTGGCCGTTTTGGGCTAATTCCTAGCTCTTTCAGGTTCCCTGCCTTAAAACCTGCCTTTACGTGGTTTAGTGCTTGTTTCCGACTCAGCAGAGATCCTCGTGGTCCTGCAGAGTGGTACAAGCAGCAGAGAGATGAAAAAGAGTGACTTTTACCAGATAAAGTATTTTTTCTCTGCCTTTGCATTAGCGAATGCTTATTCTCGCCAAAACGTGAGTTTCTAACTGCTCTGTTACTTTTAAAACTTGTTATTGCATTTTTACTGTACCTGCACTTTAAAAGTTGCTCTTGTGTTAATTTAACTGTTTAGGCTGCTCACTCAAGTGCGCTAGCCTGTGTAAAGCATTTACAGTGTTTTCCTGTTCATTTCTGCTACTGTTCTGCAAAAAAGAAAAAAAAATTGTTGTTTCTCACCTTTTCTGAGCTAGAATAGTGCAGATTTCTGGTTTTGCTGAATTCTGGGCTTTGGTTTAAGTTCCTGTGTTGCCCATATCCTTACTTGGATAGGAGGAAGCTTCTCTGTTCACCAGTGAGAGTGAGGAGCTTTGAGCAGCTTATCTGTCCCTGGAGGTAGTGGTCTCAGCCCAGAAACTAGTTGACTATTGGCCGTTTTGGGTTAATTCCTAGCTGTTTCAAGTTCCCTGCCTTAAAACATGCTTTTGCACAGTTTTGCGCTTGTTTCTGACTCAGCACATCTCCCGTTGTCCTGCAGAGTGGTACAAGGAGCAAAGAGACGAAATAGTGACTTTTACCAGATAAAGTATTTTTTCTCTGCCTTTACATTAGCGACTGCTTATTTTCACCAAAAAGCGAGTTTGTAACTGCTCTGTTACCTTAAAAAGCTTGTTATTGCATTTTTACTGTACCTGCACTTTAAAAGTTGTTCTTGTGTTAATTTAACTGTTTAGGCTGCCCACTCAAGTGTGCTACCCTGTGTAAAGCATTTACAGTGCTTTCCTGTTAATTTCTGCTACTGTTCTGCAAAAAAGAAAAAAAAATATCCTTGTTTCCCACCTTTTCTGAGCTAGAATAGTCCAGATTTCAGGGTTAACTGAATTCTGGGCTTTGGTTTAAGTTACTGTGTTGCCCATATCCTTACTTGGATAGGAGGAAGCTTCTCTGTTCACCAGAGAGAGTGGGCAGCTTTGAGCAGCCTATCTGACCCTGGAGGAGTGGTCTCAGCCCAGAAACTAGTTGATTATTGGCCGTTTTGGGCTAATTCCTAGCTCTTTCAAGTTCTATGCCTTAAAACCCGCTTTTGTGCAGTTTAGTGCTTGTTTTCGACTCAGCACAACTCCTCGTGGTCCTGCAGAGCGGTACAAGCAGCAGAGAGACGAAAAAGAGTGACTTTTACCAGATAAAGTATTTTTTCTCTGCCTTTGCATTAGCGACTGCTTATTCTCTTCGAAAAGTGAGTTTCTAACTGCTCTGTTACCTTTAAAAGTTTGTTATTGTATTTTTACTGTACCTGCACTTTAAACATTGTTCTTGTGTTAATTTAACTGTTTAGGCTGCCCACTCAAGTGCGCTAGCCTGTGTAAAGCATTTAAAGTGCTTTCCTGTTCATTTCTGCTACTGTTCTGCAAAAAAGAAAACAAATCCTTGTTTCCCACCTTTTCTGAGCTAGAATAGTCCAGATTTCAGGTTTTGCTGAATTCTGGGATTTGGTTTAAGCTCCTGTGTTGCACATATCCTTACTTGGATGGGAGGAAGCTTCTCTTTTCACCAGTGAGAGTGGGGAGCTTTGAGCAGCCTATCTGTCCCTGGAGGTGTGGTCTCAGCCCAGAAACTAGTTGATTATTGTTTGTTTTGGGCTAATTCCTAGCTCTTTCAAGTTCCCTGCCTTAAAACCCGCTTTTGTGCAGATTTGCGCTTGTTTCCGACCCAGCACAGCTCCTCGTGGTCCTGCAGAGTGGTACAAGCAGCAGAGAGAGATGAAAAAGAGTGACTTTTACCAGATAAAGTATTTTCTCTCTGCCTTTGCATTAGCGACTGCTTATTCTTGCCGAAAAGCGAGTTTCTAACTACTCTGTTACCTTTAAAAGCTTGTTATTGCATTTTTACCCTACCTGTACTTTAAAAGTTGTTATTGTGTTAATTTAACTGTTTAGGCTGCCCACTCAAGTGCACTAGCCTGTGTAAAGCATTTACAGTGTTTTCCTGTTAATTTCTGCTACTGTTCTGCAAAAAAGAAAACCCCCAAAAAATCCTTCTTTCCCACCTTTTCTGAACAAGAATAGAATAGTCCAGATTTCAGGTTTTGCTGAATTCTGGGCTTTGGTATAAGTTCCTGTGTTGCCCATATCCTTACTTGGATAGGAGGAAGCTTCTCTGTTCACCAGTGAGAGTGGGGAGCTTTGAGCAGCCTATCTGTCCCTGGAGGAGTGGTCTCAGCCCAGAAACTAGTTGACTATTGGCCGTTTTGGGCTAATTCCTAGCTCTTTCAAGTTCCCTGCCTTAAAACCCACTTTTGCATGGTTTTGTGCTTGTTTCCGACTCAGCACAGCTCCTTGTGGTCCTGCAGAGTGGTACAAGCAGCAGAGAGATGAAAAAGAGTGACTTTTACCAGATAAAGTATTTTTCTCTACCTTTGCATTAGCGACTGCTTATTCTCGCCGAAAAGCGAGTTTCTAACTGCTCTGTTACCTTTAAAAGCTTGTTATTGCATTTTTACTGTACCTGCACTTTAAAAGTTGTTTTTGTGTTAATTTAACTGTTTAGGCTGCCCACTCAAGTGCGCTAGCCTGTGTAAAGCATTTACAGTGTTTTCCTGTTAATTTCTGCTACTCTTCTGCAGAAAAGAAAAAAAAATCCTTCTTTCTCGCCTTTTCTGAGCTAGAATAGTCCAGATTTCAGGTTTTGCTGAATTCTGGGCTTTGGTTTAAGTTCCTGTGTTGCCCATATCCTTACTTGGATAGGAGGAAGCTTCTCTGTTCACTAGTGAGAGTGGGGAGCTTTGAGCAGCCTATCTGTCCCTGGAGGAGTGGTCTCAGCCCAGAAACTAGTTGATTATTGGCAGTTTTGGGCTAATTCCTAGCTCTTTCAAGTTCCCTGCCTTAAAACCTGCTTTTGCATGGTTTTGCACTTGTTTCTGACTCAGCACAGCTCCACCTGGTCCTGCAGAGTGGTACAAGCAGCAGAGAGATGAAAAAGAGTGACTTTTACCAGATAAAGTATTTTTCTCTGTCTTTGCATTAGCGACTGCTTATTCTCACCAAAACGTGAGTTTCTAACTGCTCTGTTACTTTTAAAAGCTTGTTATTGCATTTTTACTGTACCTGCACTTTAAAAGTTGTTCTTGTGTTAATTTAACTGTTTAGGCTGCCCACTCAAGTGTGCTAGCCTGTGTAAAGCATTTACAGTGTTTTCCTTTTAATCTCTGTTACTGTTTCTGCAAAAGAAAAAAATCCTTGTTTCCCGCCTTTTCTGAGCTAGAATACTCCAGATGTCAGGTTTTGCTGAATTCTGGGCTTTGGTTTAAGTTCCTGTGTTGCCCATATCCTTACTTGGATAGGAGGAAGCTTCTCTGTTCACCAGTGAGAGTGGGGAGCTTTGAGCAGCCTATCTGTCCCTGGAGGAGTGGTCTCAGCTCAGAAACTAGTTGATTATTGGCTGTTTTGGGCTAATTCCTAGCTCTTTCAAGTTCCCTGCCTTAAAACCCGCTTTTGCGCAGTTTTGTGCTTGTTTCCAACTCAGCACAGCTCTTCGTGGTCCTGCAGAGTGGTACAAGCAGCAGAGAGATGAAAAAGAGTGACTTTTACCAGATAAAGTATTTTTTCTCTGCCTTTGCATTAGCGACTGCTTATTCTCGCTGAAAAGTGAGTTTCTAACGGCTCTGTTACCTTTAAAAGCTTGTTATTGCATTTTTACTGTACCTGCACTTTAAAAGTTGTTCTTGTGTTAATTTAACTGTTTAGGCTGCCCACTCAAGTGTGCTAGCCTGTGTAAAGCATTTACAGTGTTTTCCTGTTAATTTCTGCTACTGTTCTGAAAAAAAAAATTCCTTGTTCCCCACCTTTTCTGAGCTAGAATAGTCCAGATTTCAGGTTTTGCTGAATACTGGGCTTTGGTTTAAGTTCCTGCGTTGCCCATATCCTTACTTGGATAGGAGGAAGCTTCTCTGTTCATCAGTGAGAGTGGGGAGCTTTGAGCAGCCTATCTGTCCCTGGAGGAATGGTCTCAGCCCAGAAACCAGTTAATTATTGTCCATTTTGGGCTAATTACTAGCTTTTCAAGTTCCCTGCCTTAAAACTGGCTTTTGCATGGTTTTGCGCTTCTTTCCGACTCAGCACAGCTCCTCGTGGTCCTTCAGAGTGGTACAAGCAGCAGAGAGACAAAAAAGAGTGACTTTTATCAGATAAAGTATTTTTCTCTGCCTTTGCATTAACGACTGCTTATTCTCGCCGAAAAGCGAGTTTCTAACTGCTCTGCTACCTTTAAATGCTTGTTATTGCATTTTTACTGTACCTGCACTTTAAAAGTTGTTCTTGTGTTAATTTAACTGTTTAAGCTGCCCACTCAAGTGTGCTAGCCTGTGTAAAACATTTACAGTGTTTTCCTGTTAATTTCTGCTACTGTTCTGCACAAAAGAAAGAAATATATATATATATATATCCTTGTTTCCTGCCTTTTCTGAGCTACAATAGTCCAGATTTCAGGTTTTGCTGAATTCTGGGCTTTGGTTTAAGTTCCTGTGTTGCCCATATCCTTACCTGGATAGGACAAGGCTTCTCTGTTCACCAGTGAGAGTGGGGATCTTTGAGCAGCCTATATGTCCCTGGAGGAGTGGTCTCAGGGCAGAAACTAGTTGATTATTGGCAGTTTTGGGCTAATTCCTAGCTCATTGAAGTTCCCTGCCTTAAAACCCGCTTTTGCGTGGTTTTGCACTAGTTTCGGACTCAGCACAGCTCCTCATGGTCCTGCAGAGTGGTACAAGCAGCAGAGAGATGAAAAAGAGTGACTTTTACCAGATAAAGTATTTTTTCTCTGCCTTTGCATTAGCGACTGCTTATTCTCGCCGAAACGTGAGTTTCTAACTGCTCTGTTACTTTTAAAACTTGTTATTGCATTTTTACTGTACCTCCACTTTAAAAGTTGTTCTTGTGTTAATTTAAATGTTTAGGCTGCCCACTCAAGTGCGCTAGCCTGTGTAAAGCATTTATAGTGTTTTCCTGTTAATTTCTGCTACTGTTCTTCAAAAAAGAAAAACAAAAACAAAAAAAATTCTTGTTTCCCGCCTTTTCTGAGCTAGAAAAGTCCAGATTTCAGGTTTTGCTGAATTCTGGGCTTTGGTTTAAGTTCCTGTATTGCCCATATCCTTACTTGGATAGGAGGAAGCTTCTCTGTTCCCCAGTGAGAGTGGGGAGCTTTGAGCAGCCTATCTGTCCCAGGAGGAATAGTCTCAGCCCAGAAACTAGTTGATTATTCGCCATTTTGGGCTAATTAGTAGCTCTTTCAAGTTCCCTGCCTTAAAACCCGCTTTTGTGCAGATTTGCGCTTGTTTCCGACCCAGCACAGCTCCTCGTGGTCCTGCAGAGTGGTACAAGCAGCAGAGAGAGATGAAAAAGAGTGACTTTTACCAGATAAAGTATTTTCTCTCTGCCTTTGCATTAGCGACTGCTTATTCTTGCCGAAAAGCGAGTTTCTAACTACTCTGTTACCTTTAAAAGCTTGTTATTGCATTTTTACCCTACCTGTACTTTAAAAGTTGTTATTGTGTTAATTTAACTGTTTAGGCTGCCCACTCAAGTGCACTAGCCTGTGTAAAGCATTTACAGTGTTTTCCTGTTAATTTCTGCTACTGTTCTGCAAAAAAGAAAACCCCCAAAAAATCCTTCTTTCCCACCTTTTCTGAACAAGAATAGTCCAGATTCCAGGTTTTGCTGAATTCTGGGCTTTGGTTTAAGTTCCTCTGTTGCCCATATCCTTACTTGGATAGGAGGAAGATTCTCTGTTCACTAGTGAGAGTGGGGAGCTTTGAGCAGCCTATCTGTCCCTGGAGGAGTGGTCTCAACCCAGAAACGAGTTGACTATTGGCCGTTTTGGGCTAATTCCTAGCTCTTTCAAGTTCCCTGCCTTAAAACACACTTTTGCGCGGTTTTGTGCGTGTTTCCGACTCAGCACAGCTCCTTGTGGTACTGCTGAGTGGTACAAGCAGCAGAGAGATGAAAAAGAGTGACTTTTACCAGATAAAGTATATTTTCCTCTGCCTTTGCATTAGCAACTGTTTATTCTCGCCGAAAAGCGAGTTTCTAACTGCTCTGTTACGTTTAAAAGCTTGTTATTGCATTTTTACTGTATCTGCACTTTAAAAGTTTTTCTTGTGTTAATTTAACTGTTTAGGCTGCCCACTCATGTGTGCTAGCCTGTGTAAAGCATTTACACTGTTTTCCTGTTAATTTCTGCTACTATTCTGCAAAAAAGAAAAAAAAAATATCTTTGTTTCCTGCCTTTTCTGAGCTAGAATAGTCCAGATTTCAGGTTTTGCTGAATTCTGGGCTTTGGTTTAAGTTCCTGTGTTGCCCATATCCTTACTTGGATAAGAGGAAGCTTCTCTTTTCACTAGTGAGAGTGGGGAGCTTTGAGCAGCCTATCTGTCCCTGGAGGAGTGGTCTCAGCCCAGAAACTAGTTGATTACTGGCCGTTTTGGGCTAATTCCTAGCTCTTTCAAGTTCCCTGCCTTAAAACCCGCTTTTGCGTGGTTTTGCACTTGTTTCTGACTCAGCACAGCTCCTCGTGGTCCTGCAGAGTGGTACAAGCAGCAGAGAGACGAAAAAGAGTGACTTTTACCAGATAAAGTATTTTTTCTCTGCCTTTGCATTAGCGACTGCTTATTCTCGCCGAAACGTGAGTTTCTAACTGCTCTGTTACTTTTAAAACTTGTTATTGCATTTTTACTGTACCTCCACTTTAAAAGTTGTTCTTGTGTTAATTTAAATGTTTAGGCTGCCCACTTAAGTGTGCTAGCCTGTGTAAAGCATTTACAGTGTTTTCCTGTTCATTTGTGCAACTGTTCTGCAAAAAAGAAAAAAAAAACAATATCCTTCTTGTCCGCCTTTTCTGAGCTAGAATAGTCCAGATTTCAGGTCTTGCTGAATTCTGGGCTTTGGTATAAGTTCCTGTGTTGCCCATATCCTTACTTGGATAGGAGGAAGCTTCTCTGTTCACCAGTGAGAGTGGGGAGCTTTGAGCAGCCTATCTGTCCCTGGAGGAGTGGTCTCAGCCCAGAAACTAGTAGATTATTGGCCATTTTGGGCTAATTCCTAGCTCTTTCAAGTTCCCTGCCTTAAAACCCGCTTTTGCACGGTTTTGCACTTGTTTCTGACTCAGCACAGCTCCTCGTGGTCCTGCAGAGTGGTACAAGCAGCAGAGAGATGAAAAAGAGTGACTTTTACCAGATAAAGTATTTTTTCTCTGCCTTTGCATTAGCGACTGCTTATTCTCGCCAAAAAGTGAGTTTCTAACTGCTCTGTTACTTTTAAAAGCTTGTTATTGTATTTTTACTGTACCTGCACTTTAAAAGTTGTTCTTGTGTTAATTTAACTGTTTAGGCTGCCCACTCAAGTGCGCTAGCCTGTGTAAAGCATTTACAGTGTTTTCCTCTTAATTTCTGCTACTGTTCTGCAAAAAAGAAAAAAAATATATCCTTGCTTCCCGCCTTTTCTGAGCTAGAATAGTCCAGATTTCAGGTTTTGCTGAATTCTGGGCTTTGGTTTAAGTTCCTGTGTTGCCCATATCCTTACTTGGATAGGAGGAAGCTTCTCTGTTCACCAGTGAGAGTGGGGAGCTTTGAGCAGCCTATCTGTCCCTGGAGGAGTGGTCTCAGCCCAGAAACTAGTAGATTATTGGCTGTTTTGGGCTAATTCCTAGCTCTTTCAAGTTCCCTGCCTTAAAACCCATTTTTGCTCAGTTTTGCACTTGTTTCGGACTCAGCACAGCTCCTCGTGGTCCTGCAGAGTGGTACAAGCAGCAGAGAGATGAAAAAGAGTGACTTTTACCAGATAAAGTATTTTCTCTCTGCCTTTGCATTAGCGACTGCTTATTCTCACCAAAAAGTGAGTTTCTAACTGCTCTGTTACTTTTAAAAGCTTGTTATTGCATTTTTACTGTACCTGCACTTTAAAAGTTGTTTTTGTGTTAATTTAACTGTTTAGGCTGCCCACTCAAGTGCGCTAGCCTGTGTAAAGCATTTACAGTGTTTTCCTGTTAATTTCTGCTACTGTTCTGCAAAAAGAAAAAAAAAATCCTTGCTTCCCGCCTTTTCTGAGCTAGAATAGTCCAGATTTCAGGTTTTGCTGAATTCTGGGCTTTGGTATAAGTTCCTGTGTTGCCCATATCCTTACTTGGATAGGAGGAAGCTTCTCTGTTCAGCAGTGAAAGTGGGGAGCTTTGAGTCGCCTATCTGTCCCAGGAGGAGTGGTCTCAGCCCAGAAACTAGTAGATTATTGGCCGTTTTGGGCTAATTCCTAGCTCTTTCAAGTTCCCTGCCTTAAAACCCGCTTTTGTGTGGTTTTGCACTTGTTTCTGACTCAGCACAGCTCCTCGTGGTCCTGCAGAGTGGTACAAGCAGCAGAGAGATGAAAAAGAGTGACTTTTACCAGATAAAGTATTTTTTCTCTGCCTTTTCATTAGCGACTGCTTATTCTTGCCGAAAAGCGAGTTTCTAACTACTCTGTTACCTTTAAAAGCTTGTTATTGCATTTTTACCCTACCTGTACTTTAAAAGTTGTTATTGTGTTAATTTAACTGTTTAGGCTGCCCACTCAAGTGCGCTAGCCTGTGTAAAGCATTTACAGTGTTTTCCTGTTAATTTCTGCTACTGTTCTGCAAAAAAGAAAACCCCCAAAAAATCCTTCTTTCCCACCTTTTCTGAACAAGAATAGTCCAGATTCCAGGTTTTGCTGAATTCTGGGCTTTGGTTTAAGTTCCTGTGTTGCCCATATCCTTACTTGGGTAGGAGGAAGCTTCTCTGTTCACCAGTGAGAGTGGGGAGCTTTGAGCAGCCTATCTGTCCCCAGAAGAGTGGTCTCGGCACAGAAACTAGTTGATTATTGGCTGTTTTGGGCTAATTCCTAGCTCTTTCAAGCTCCCTGCCTTAAAACCCGCTTTTGCGCAATTTTTCGCTTGTTTCCAACTCAGCACAGCTCCTTGTGGTCCTGCAGAGTGCTACAAGCAGCAGAGAGATGAAAAAGAGTGACTTTTACCAGATAAAGTATTTTTTCTCTGCCTTTGCATTAGCAACTGCTTATTCTCACCGAAAAGTGAGTTTCTAATGGCTCTGTTACCTTTAAAAGCTTGTTATTCCATTTTTACTGTACCTGCACTTTATAAGTTGTTCTTGTGTTAAATTAACTGTTTAGGCTGCCCACTCAAGTGCGCTAGCGTGTGTAAAGCATTTACAGTGTTTTCCTGTTAATTTCTGCTACTATTCTGCAAAAAAGAAAAAAATATCTTTGTTTCCTGCCTTTTCTGAGCTAGAATAGTCCAGATTTCAGGTTTTGCTGAATTCTGGGCTTTGGTTTAAGTTCCTGTGTTGCCCATATCCTTACTTGGATAGGAGGAAGCTTTTCTGTTCACCAGTGAGGGTGGGGAGCTTTGAGCAGCCTATCTGTCCCTGGAGGAGTGGTCTCAGCCCAGAAACTAGTTGATTATTGGCTGTTTTGGGCTAATTCCTAGCTCTTTCAAGTTCCCTGCCTTAAAACCAGCTTTTGCGCGGTTTTGCACTTGCTTCCGACTCAGCACAGCTCCTCGTGGTCCTGCAGACAGGTACAAGCAGCAGAGAGATGAAAAAGAGTGACTTTTACCAGATAAAGTATTTTCTCTCTGCCTTTGCATTAGCGACTGCTTATTCTCACCAAAAAGTAAGTTTCTAACTGCTCTGTTACTTTTAAAAGCTTGTTATTGCATTTTTATTGTACGTGCACTTTAAAAGTTGTTCTTGTGTTAATTTAACTGTTTAGGCTGCCCACTCAAGTGTGCTAGCCTGTGTAAAGCATTTACAGTGTTTTCCTGTTAATTTCTGCTACTATTCTGCAATAAAGAAAAAATAAATCCTTGTTTCTCGCCTTTTCTGAGCTAGAATAGTGCAGATTTCAGGTTTTGCTGAATTCTGGGCTTTGGTTTAAGTTCCTGTGTTGCCCATATCCTTACTTGGATAGGAGGAAGCTTCTCTGTTCACCAGTGAGAGTGGGGAGCTTTGAGCAGCCTCTCTGTCCCCGGAGGAGTGGTCTCAGCCCAGAAACTAGTTGATTATTGGCTGTTTTGGGCTAATTCCTAGCTCTTTCAAGTTCCCTGCCCTAAAACTTTTTGGTTTTGTGCAGTTTTGTGCTTGTTTCCGACTCAGCGCAGCCCCTCGTGGTCCTGCAGAGTGGTACAAGCAGCAGAGAGGCAAAAAAGAGTGACTTTTACCAGATAAAGTTTTTTTTCTCTGCCTTTGCATTAGTGACTGTTTATTCCCGCTGAAAAGTGAGTTTCTAACGGCTCTACTACCTTTAAAAGCTTGTTATTGCATTTCTTCTGTACCTGCACTTTAAAAGTTGTTTTTGTGTTAATTTAACTGTTTAGGCTGCCCACTCAAGTGTGCTAGCCTGTGTAAAGCATTTACAGTGTTTTCCTGTTAATTTCTGCTACTGTTTCTGCAAAAAAAAAAAAAAATATCCTTGCTTCCCGCCTTTTCTGAGCTAGAATAGTCCAGATTTCAGGTTTTGCTGAATTCTGGGCTTTGGTATAAGTTCCTGTGTTGCCCATATCCTTACTTGGATAGGAGGAAGCTTCTCTGTTCAGCAGTGAAAGTGGGGAGCTTTGAGTCACCTATCTGTCCCAGGAGGAGTGGTCTCAGCCCAGAAACTAGTAGATTATTGGCCGTTTTGGGCTAATTCCTAGCTCTTTCAAGTTCCCTGCCTTAAAACAGACTTTTGTGTGGTTTTGCACTTGTTTCCGACTCAGCACAGCTCCTTGTGGTCCTGCAGAGTGGTACAAGCAGCAGAGAGACAAAAAAGAGTGACTTTTACCAGATAAAGTTTTTTTCTCTGCCTTTTCATTAACGACTGCTTATTCTCGCCGAAAAGCGAGTTTCTAACTGCTCTGCTACCTTTAAATGCTTGTTATTGCATTTTTACTGTACCTGCACTTTAAAAGTTGTTTTTGTGTTAATTTAACTGTTTAGGCTGCCCACTCAAGTGTGCTAGCCTGTGTAAAGCATTTACAGTGTTTTCCTGTTAATTTCTGCTACTGTTCTGCAAAAAGAAAAAAAAAAAATCCTTGTTTCCCACCTTTTCTGAGCTAGAATAGTCCAGATTTCAGGTTTTGCTGAATTCTGGGCTTTGGTTTAAGTTCCTGTGTTGCCCATATCCTTACTTGGATAGGAGGAAGCTTCTCTGTTCACCAGTGAGAGTGGGGAGCTTTGAGCAGCCTATCTGTCCCTGGAGGAGTGGTCTCAGCCCAGAAACTAGTAGATTATTGGCCATTTTGGGCTAATTCCTAGCTCTTTAAAGTTCCCTGCCTTAAAACCCGCTTTTGCATGGTTTTGCACTTGTTTCTGACTCAGCACAGCTCCTCGTGGTCCTGCAAAGTGGTACAAGCAGCAGAGAGATGAAAAAGAGTGACTTTTACCAGATAAAGTATTTTCTCTCTGCCTTTGCATTAGCGACTGCTTATTCTTGCCAAAAGTGAGTTTCTAACTGCTCTGTTACTTTTAAAAGCTTGTTATTGTATTTTTACTGTACCTGCACTTTAAAAGTTGTTCTTGTGTTAATTTAACTGTTTAGGCTGCCCACTCAAGTGCGCTAGCCTGTGTAAAGCATTTACAGTGTTTTCCTGTTAATTTCTGCTACTGTTCTGCAAAAAAGAAAAAAAAATCCTTGTTTCCTGCCTTTTCTGAGCTAGAATAGTCCAGATTTCAGGTTTTGCTGAATTCTGGGCTTTGGTTTAAGTTCCTGTGTTGCCCATATCCTTACCTGGATAGGAGGAAGCTTCTCTGTTCACCAGTGAGAGTGGGGAGCTTTGAGCAGCCTATATGTCCCTGGAGGAGTGGTCTCAGCCCAGAAACTAGTTGATTATTGGCAGTTTTGGGCTAATTCCTAGCTCTTTCAAGTTCCCTGCCTTAAAAACCGCTTTTGCATGATTTTACGCTTCTTTCTGACCCAGCACAGCTCCTTGTGGTCCTGCAGAGTGGTACAAGCAGCAGAGAGATGAAAAAGAGTGACTTTTACCAGATAAAGTATATTTTTCTCTGCCTTTGCATTAGCGACTGCTTATTCTCGCTGAAAAGTGAGGTTCTAACTGCTCTGTTACCTTTAAAAGCTTGTTATTGCATTTTTACTGTACCTGCACTTTAAAATTTGTTTTTGTGTTAATTTAACTGTTTAGCCTGCCCACTCAAGTGCGCTAGCATGTGTAAAGCATTTATAGTGTTTTCCTGTTAATTTCTGCTACTGTTCTGAAAAAAGAAAAAAAAATCCTTGTTTCCCGCCTTTTCTGAGCTAGAAAGTCCAGATTTCCAGTTTTGCTAAATTCTGGGCTTTGGTATAAGTTCCTGTGTTGCCCATATCCTTACTTGGATAGGAGAAGGCTTCTCTGTTCACCAGTGAGAGTGGAGAGCTTTAAGCAGCTTATCTGTCCCTGGAGGAGTGGTCTCAGTGCAGAAACTAGTAGATTATCGGCTGTTTTGGGCTAATTCCTAGCTCTTTCAAGCTCCCTGCCTTAAAACCCGCTTTTGGGCAATTTTTCATTTGTTTCCAACTCAGCACAGCTCCTCGTGGTCCTGCAGAGTGCTATAAGCAGCAGAAAGATGAAAAAGAGTGACTATTACCAGATAAAGTATTTTTTTTCTCTGCCTTTGCATTAGCAACTGCTTATTCTCACCGAAAAGTGAGTTTCTAACGGCTCTGTTACCTTTAAAAGCTTGTTATTGCATTTTTACTGTACCTGCACTTTATAAGTTGTTCTTGTGTTAATTTAACTGTTTAGGCTGCCCACTCAAGTGCGCTAGCCTGTGTAAAGCATTTACAGTGTTTTCCTGTTAATTTCTGCTACTATTCTGCAAAAAAGAAAAAAAATATCTTTGTTTCCTGCCTTTTCTGAGCTAGAATAGTCCAGATTTCAGGTTTTGCTGAATTCTGGGCTTTGGTTTAAGTTCCTGTGTTGCCCATATCCTTACTTGGATAGGAGGAAGCTTCTCTTTTCACTAGTGAGAGTGGGGAGCTTTGAGCAGCCTATCTGTCCCTGGAGGAGTGGTCTCAGCCCAGAAACTAGTTGATTATTGGCTGTTTTGGGCTAATTCCTAGCTCTTTCAAGTTCCCTGCCTTAAAACCAGCTTTTGCACGGTTTTGCGCTTGTTTCCGACTCAGCAAAGTTCCTCGTGGTTCTGCAGAGTGGTACAAGCAGCAGAGAGATGAAAAAGAGTGACTTTTACCAGATAAAGTATTTTTTCTCTGCCTTTGCATTAGCAACTGCTCATTCTCGCCGCAAAGGAAGTTTCTAACTGCTCTGTTACCTTTAAAAGCTTTTTATTGCATTTTTACTGTACCTGCACTTTAAAAGTTGTTCTTGTGTTAATTTAACTGTTTAGGCTGCCCAATCAAGTGTGCTAGCCTGTGTAAAGCATTTACAGTGTTTTCCTGTTAATTTCTGCTACTATTCTGCAATAAAGAAAAAATAAATCCTTGTTTCTCGCCTTTTCTGAGCTAGAATAGTGCAGATTTCAGGTTTTGCTGAATTCTGGGCTTTGGTTTAAGTTCCTGTGTTGCCCATATGCTTACCTGGATAGGAGGAAGCTTCTCTGCTCACCAGTGAGAGTGGGGAGCTTTGAGCAGCCTATCTCTCCCTGGAGGAGTGGTGTCAGCCCCGAAACTAGTTGATTATTGGCCTTTTTGGGCTAATTCCTAGCTCTTTCAAGTTCCCTGCCCTAAAACTCAACTTTGCGCGGTTTTGTGCTTGTTTCCGACTCAGCACAGCTCCTCATGGTCCTGCTGAGTGGTACAAGCAGCAGAGAGATGAAAAAGAGTGACTTTTACCAGATAAAGTATTTTTCTCTACCTTTGCATTAGTGACTGTTTATTCTCGCCGAAAACCAAGTTTCTAAGTGCTCTGTTACCTTTAAAAGCTTGTTATTGCATTGTTATTGTACGTGCACTTTAAAAGTTGTTCTTGTGTTAATTTAACTGTTTAGGCTACCGACTCAAGTGTGCTAGCCTGTGTAAAGCATTTACAGTGTTTTCCTGTTAATTTCTGCTACTGTTCTGCAAAAAAGAAAAAAAAAATTCTTGTTTCCCACCTTTTCTGAGCTAGAAAAGTCCAGATTTCAGGTTTTTCTGAATTCTGGGCTTTGGTTTAAGTTCCTGTGTTTCCCATATCCTTACTTGGATAGCAGGAAGCTTCTCTGTTCACCAGTGAGAGTGGGGAGCTTTGAGCAGCCTATCTGTCCCCGGAGGAGTGGTCTCAGCCCAGAAACTAGTTGATTATTCGCCATTTTGGGCTAATTAGTAGCTCTTTCAAGTTCCCTGCCTTAAAACAAGCTTTTGTGTGGTTTTGCACTTGTTTCTGACTTAGCACAGCTCCTCGTGGTCCTGCAGAGTGGTACAAGCAGCAGAGAGATGAAAAAGAGTGACTTTTACCAGATAAAGTATTTTTCTCTACCTTTGCATTAGCGGCTGCTTATTCTCGCTGAAAAGCGAGTTTCTAACTGCTCTGTTACTTTTAAAAGCTTGTTATTGTATTTTTACTGTACCTGCACTTTAAAAGTTGTTCTTGTGTTAATTTAACTGTTTAGGCTGCCCACTCAAGTGCGCTAGCCTGTGTAAAGCATTTACAGTGTTTTCCTGTTAATTTCTGCTACTCTTCTGCTGAAAAGAAAAAAATCCTTCTTTCCCACCTTTTCTGAACAAGAATAGTCCAGATTCCAGGTTTTGCTAAATTCTGGGCTTTGGTATAAGTTCCTGTGTTGCCCATATCCTTACTTGGATAGGAGGAAGCTTCTCTGTTCACCAGTGAGAGTGGGTAGCTTTGAGCAGCCTATCTGTCCCAGGAGGAGTGGTCTCAGCCCAGAAACTAGTTGATTATTGGCCGTTTTGGGCTAATTCCTCGCTCTTTAATGTTCCCTGCCTTAAAATCTGCTTTTGCATGGTTTTGCCCTTGTTTCTGACTCAGCACAGCTCCTGTTGGTCCTGCAGAGTGGTACAAGCAACAGAGATATGAAAAAGAATGACTTTTACCAGATAAAGTATTTTTACCACTGCTTTTTCATTAGCGACTGCTTATTCTTGCCAAAAGTGAGTTTCTAACTGCTCTGTTACTTTTAAAACTTGTTATTGCATTTTTACTGTACCTCCACTTTAAAAGTTGTTCTTGTGTTAATTTAAATGTTTAGGCTGCCCACTCAAGTGCGCTAGCCTGTGTAAAGCATTTATAGTGTTTTCCTGTTAATTTCTGCTACTGTTCTTCAAAAAAGAAAAACAAAAACAAAAAAAATTCTTGTTTCCCGCCTTTTCTGAGCTAGAATAGTCCAGATTTCAGGTTTTGCTGAATTCTGGGCTTTGGTTTAAGTTCCTGTGTTGCCCATATCCTTACCTGGATAGGAGGAAGCTTCTCTGTTCACCAGTGAGAGTGGGGAGCTTTGAGCAGCCTATATGTCCCTGGAGGAGTGGTCTCAGCCCAGAAACTAGTTGATTATTGGCAGTTTTGGGCTAATTCCTAGCTCTTTCAAGTTCCCTGCCTTAAAACCCCCTTTTGCGTGGTTTTGCGCTTGTTTCTGACTCAGCACAGCTCCTCGTAGTCCTGCAGAGTGCTACAAGCAGCAGAGAGATGAAAAAGAGTGACTTTTACCAGATAAAGTATATTTTTCTCTGCCTTTGCATTAGCGACTGCTTATTCTCGCCGAAAAGTGAGGTTCTAACTGCTCTGTTACCTTTAAAAGCTTGTTATTGCATTTTTACTGTACCTGCACTTTAAAAGTTGTTCTTCTGTTAATTTAACTGTTTTGGCTGCTCACTCAAGTGCTCTAGCCTGTGTAAAGCATTTACAGTATTTTCCTGTTAATTTCTGCTACTGTTTTTCAAAAAAGAAAAAAAAAAAATCCTTGTTTCCCGCCTTTTCTGAGCTAGAATAGTCCAGATTTCAGGTTTTGCTGAATTCTGGGCTTTGGTTTAAGTTCCTGTGTTGCCCATATCCTTACCTGGATAGGAGGAAGCTTCTCTGTTCACCAGTGAGAGTGGGGAGCTTTGAGCAGCCTATCTGTCCCTGGAGGAGTGGTCTCAGCCCAGAAACTAGTTGATTATTGGCAGTTTTGGGCTAATTCCTAGCTCTTTCAAGTTCCCTGCCTTAAAACCCCCTTTTGCGTGGTTTTGCGCTTGTTTCTGACTCAGCACAGCTCCTCGTGGTCCTGCAGAGTGGTACAAGCAGCAGAGAGATGAAAAAGAGTGACTTTTACCAGATAAAGTATTTTTTCTCTGCCTTTGCATTAGCAACTGCTTATTCTCACCGAAAAGTGAGTTTCTAATGGCTCTGTTACCTTTAAAAGCTTGTTATTCCATTTTTACTGTACCTGCACTTTATAAGTTGTTCTTGTGTTAAATTAACTGTTTAGGCTGCCCACTCAAGTGCGCTAGCGTGTGTAAAGCATTTACAGTGTTTTCCTGTTAATTTCTGCTACTATTCTGCAAAAAAGAAAAAAATATATCTTTGTTTCCTGCCTTTTCTGAGCTAGAATAGTCCAGATTTCAGGTTTTGCTGAATTCTGGGCTTTGGTTTAAGTTCCTGTGTTGCCCATATCCTTACTTGGATAGGAGGAAGCTTCTCTTTTCACTAGTGAGAGTGGGGAGCTTTGAGCAGCCTATCTGTCCCTGGAGGAGTGGTCTCAGCCCAGAAACTAGTTGACTATTGGCCGTTTTGGGCTAATTCCTAGCTCTTTCAAGTTCCCTGCCTTAAAACCCGCCTTTGCGCGGTTTTGCACTTGTTTTCGTCTCCGCACAGATCCTCGTGGTCTTGCAGAGTGGTACAAGCAGCAGAGAGATGAAAAAGAGTGACTTTTACCAGATAAAGTATTTTTCTCTACCTTTGCATTAGCAACTGCTTATTCTCACCGAAAACTGAGTTTCTAACTGTTCAGTTACTTTTAAAAGCTTATTATTGCATTTTTACTGTACCTGCACTTTAAAAGTTGTTCTTGTGTTAATTTAACTGTTTAGGCTGCCCAATCAAGTGTGCTAGCCTGTGTAAAGCATTTACAGTGTTTTCCTGTTAATTTCTGCTACTATTCTGCAATAAAGAAAAAATAAATCCTTGTTTCTTGCCTTTTCTGAGCTAGAATAGTGCAGATTTCAGGTTTTGCTGAATTCTGGGCTTTGGTTTAAGTTCCTGTGTTGCCCATATCCTTACTTGGATAGGAGGAAGCTTCTCTTTTCACTAGTGAGAGTGGGGAGCTTTGAGCAGCCTATCTGTCCCTGGAGGAGTGGTCTCAGCCCAGAAACTAGTTGATTATTGGCCTTTTTGGGCTAATTCCTAGCTCTTTCAAGTTCCCTGCCCTAAAACTCAACTTTGCGCGGTTTTGCACTTGTTTTCGTCTCCGCACAGATCCTCGTGGTCTTGCAGAGTGGTACAAGCAGCAGAGAGATGAAAAAGAGTGACTTTTACCAGATAAAGTATTTTTCTCTACCTTTGCATTAGCGACTGCTTATTCTCGCCGAAAAGCGAGTTTCTAACTGTTCAGTTACTTTTAAAAGCTTATTATTGCATTTTTACTGTACCTGCACTTTAAAAGTTGTTCTTGTGTTAATTTAACTGTTTAGGCTGCCCAATCAAGTGTGCTAGCCTGTGTAAAGCATTTACAGTGTTTTCCTGTTAATTTCTGCTACTATTCTGCAATAAAGAAAAAATAAATCCTTGTTTCTCGCCTTTTCTGAGCTAGAATAGTGCAGATTTCAGGTTTTGCTGAATTCTGGGCTTTGGTTTAAGTTCCTGTGTTGCCCATATGCTTACCTGGATAGGAGGAAGCTTCTCTGCTCACCAGTGAGAGTGGGGAGCTTTGAGCAGCCTATCTGTCCCTGGAGGAGTGGTGTCAGCCCAGAAACTAGTTGATTATTGGCCTTTTTGGGCTAATTCCTAGCTCTTTCAAGTTCCCTGCCCTAAAACTCAATTTTGCACAGTTTTGTGCTTGTTTCTGACTCAGCAAAGCTCCTCATGGTCCTGCTGAGTGGTACAAGCAGCAGAGAGACGAAAAAGAGTGACTTTTACCAGATAAAGTATTTTTTCTCTGCCTTTGCATTAGCGACTGTTTATTCTCGCCGAAAACCAAGTTTCTAAGTGCTCTGTTACCTTTAAAAGCTTGTTATTGCATTTTTATTGTACGTGCACTTTAAAAGTTGTTCTTGTGTTAATTTAACTGTTTAGGCTACCCACTCAAGTGTGCTAGCCTGTGTAAAGCATTTACAGTGTTTTCCTGTTAATTTCTGCTACTGTTCTGCAAAAAAGAAAAAAAAATTCTTGTTTCCCACCTTTTCTGAGCTAGAAAAGTCCAGATTTCAGGTTTTTCTGAATTCTGGGCTTTGGTTTAAGTTCCTGTGTTTCCCATATCCTTACTTGGATAGCAGGAAGCTTCTCTGTTCACCAGTGAGAGTGGGGAGCTTTGAGCAGCCTATCTGTCCCAGGAGGAGTGGTCTCAGCCCAGAAACTAGTTGATTATTCGCCATTTTGGGCTAATTAGTAGCTCTTTCAAGTTCCCTGCCTTAAAACAAGCTTTTGTGTGGTTTTGCACTTGTTTCTGACTTAGCACAGCTCCTCGTGGTCCTGCAAAGTGGTACAAGCAGCAGAGAGATGAAAAAGAGTGACTTTTACCAGATAAAGTATTTTCTCTCTGCCTTTGCATTAGCGACTGCTTATTCTCGCCAAAAAGTGAGTTTCTAACTGCTCTGTTACTTTTAAAAGCTTGTTATTGTATTTTTACTGTACCTGCACTTTAAAAGTTGTTCTTGTGTTAATTTAACTGTTTAGGCTGCCCACTCAAGTGCGCTAGCCTGTGTAAAGCATTTACAGTGATTTCCTGTTAATTTCTGTTACTGGTCTGCACACAGAAAAAAAATCCTTGTTTCCCGCCTTTTCTGAGCTAGAATAGTCCAGATTTCAGGTTTTGCTGAATTCTGGGCTTTGGTTTAAGTTCCTGTGTTGCCCATATCCTTACTTTGATAGGAGGAAGCTTCTCTGTTCACCAGTGAGAGTGGGGAGCTTTGAGCAGCCTATATGTCCCTGGAGGAGTGGTCTCAGCCTTTGAAAGTAGTTGATTATTGGCAGTTATGGGCTAATTCCTAGCTCTTTAAAGTTTCCCACCTTAAAACCCCCTTTTGCATGGTTTTGCACTTGTTTCTGACTCAGCACAGCTCCTCGTGGTCCTGCAGAGTGGTACAAGCAGCAGAGAGACGAAAAAGAGTGACGTTTACCAGATAAAGTATATTTTTCCCTGCCTTTGCATTAGCGACTTCTTATTCTTGCCAAAAAGCGAGTTTTTAACTGCTCTGTTACTTTTAAAAGCTTGTTATTGCATTTTTACTGTACCTACACTTTAAAAGTTGCTCTTGTGTTAATTTAACTGTTTAGGCTGCCCACTCAAGTGCGCTAGCCTGTGTAAAGCATTTACAGTGTTTTCCTGTTAATTTCTGCTACTGTTCTGCACAAAGAAAAAAAAATCCTTGTTTCCCGCCTTTTCAGAGCTAGAATAGTCCAGATTTCAAGTTTTGCTGAATTCTGGGCTTTCGAAAAAAAAAAAAATTTTTTGCCTTTTCGGGCAAAAGTATTTTTGGTTTTGGAACTGGGCTTTGGAATTTTGTTTGCCCAATTTTATTGGGAAAAGGGGGTTTTGTTACCAGTAAGTGGGGCTTTAACCCTTCTGGGGAAGGGTTCTCAGCCCAGCTTTTGTTTTGGCTTTTTTAACCAGTTTTAAGCCCCTCCAAAAAATTTTTTTGGTTTTTTTTCTGACTGCTTCTGGCCTGAAGTGGTCAAACAAAAGGAAAAATGTTTTCCAAAAAAAATTTTTTCTCTGTTTTTAACTGTTTTTTCCGAAAAGGGGTTTCAAACCTTTTTATTTTAAAAAGTTGTTATTCTTTTCTGAGAAAAA